>NC_133651.1:92043115-92351686 GCF_009905375.1 Apium graveolens
AGATTTCTAAGAATCCTCAAATGTTCCGCATGTTCTTTGCTAGTCCTTGAGTATATCAGAATATCATCTATAAAAACTATCACACATATGTCCAGGTACTTTTTGAACACTCTGTTCATCAAATCCATAAAGGCTGCGGGTTGCATTAATTAATCCAAACGACATGACTAAGAACTTATAGTGTCCATACCTAGTGCGAAAAGCAGTCTTTGGTATATCTTCCGGTTTGATTTTCAACTGGTGATATCCTGTCCTTAAATCTATTTTGGAAAAATGTATAGCTCCTTTGAGTTGGTCGAATAGGTCATCAATTCTGGGAAGAGGGTACCTATTCTTTATAGTCAGCTTATTCAGCTCTCGATAGTCTATACATAATCTCATGCTGCCATCCTTTTTCTTTATGAATAGTACGGGTGCTCCCCATGGTGACACACTGGGCCTTATCATTCTGTTATCTAATAATTCTTGCAGTTGAGAAGCTAGTTCTTTCATCTCAACTGGGGCTAACCTAATGGGGCCTTGGATACGGGTGCCGTCCCTAGTGCTAACTCTATAGCGAACTCTATTTCTCTGTCAGGTGGTGTTGGATTTTTAATTGCAGCAGGGCATGGGAAAACACTTTTACACATATAAAATCCAAATAAAAGCATATACATCATGGTAAAAACATAGGGATCGAATCTAACCTTTAAAATAATTCGGAGACAACGATCAGAGATCCTTAGCAGTTGCTCCTCAAGTGTGAAGCACTCCACTGGTATCCACCAAGAAAACGATGTTAAGGAGGAGGAAGGAGGTAGAGAGAATTGGGTTTTCCAAACTTTTTGGGTTTTTGGGGTTGGAATGAAAAATAGGGTCTATAATAGTATATTTATAGGCAAAAATTTTAGCTGAAATTTTCCATAAATAATATTATTATTATCCCATTTATTATTCTCATTAATAATTAAAACACCTTTTAATTATTAATCCTTTTTCTAAACACTTTAGAAATAATTCTCTCTCTTGATTTAATTTCCAAAAATTAAATCCTTAATTAATAATATTAAGAACTTTTCTTAATTAATTTATAATCAATTAAATCTCATTTAATCAATTATTAAATTTGCTAATTAATTATTTATTTCACAAATAAATAATTATTAGCCATTATTAATTAATTCCACCACCATTAAATCATTCTCTTTTTATGGTGTGACCCTGTAGGTTCAATATTAAGCCGGTAGTAGAAATAAATGATAATAAAACTATTTTATCATTATTTATATAAATTCTCTAATTTATTAAATATGATTAATTAATAAATCACATTTATTCTACATCGTGAGGGATACTTCTCGGCATATCGCGACTATCCGGATAATATGAATTCACTGCTTAGAATACCAAGAACCTATTCAGTGAATAGTTACCGTACAATAAACTCCTTCTACCCTTCAATGTCCCGATTAAATACAAGGCATGGATCTCGTGTCAAGCCTATCTAATTCAATCACTTGCTTACCATTTACTATGCTTAGTTCTATCCAAATTAGAAACTCCTTTCTAATTTCATTCACTCTGGCCAAAGATTCCTGAACTAGCATAAGTGGATCAGCCTTGAACATTCGCTTCCTTCACTAGAAGGGGTAGATCCTTTATTGATCATACACTATCTTCGTGTACAAATTCCTATACCTAGTAGAGCCCTAATAATTGTCCCTGGAGACTGAGAACTAAACCAAAGCATAGTTCAGTGTACACAAGATGACTATGATGACCTCAAGCCTAAGGATACTTGTACAACTATCACTATGTGAACAACTGCTGACACGTGAGTGAACTCCATCAGTTGTTCAGCTGTGCGAGTCATGTTCAGTGAACTTATTCTATAATAAGCACCTACATACTAGCTATAGTGTCACCACACAAATGTCTATGAGAACAGACATCCTTCATAATGAAGCAAGCATAGTATGTACCGATCTTTACGGATTATTAATTACCAGTTAGTAATCCTATGATCAGAAACTATTTAAGTTTAGAGTTATCATCTTTTAGGTCTCACTATTATGATCTCATCATAATCCATAAAAAGCTTTACTCTAAACTATGGTATATCTTATTTAAACACTTAAATAGATAGAACCCGTAATAAAAACAAAACAAGTCTTTTATTAATATCAATGAAATCAAAGTAGGTTACACAAGGAGTTATTCCTAAATCCTAATTCATGATTGGACTTAGGACATATTCCTTTCAATCTCCCACTTGTACTAAAGCCAATCACTCTGGTATCTAATACCCATCTTGTCTTTATGACGATCAAAGTGACTTTCAGAAAGTAGCTTTGTGAGTGGGTCTGCTATGTTGTTATGTGTGTCAACTCTAATTCAATACAATATAAGAAATGTTACCGCGCTCCCACTAACCCTTTTGTAAACACATGGTTCATCTACGTTTTTGATAAAATCAAACTCTTTGATTGTCTCATCAAAACGAATGTTCCATCTTTTGAGAAGCTTGCTTTAAACCATATATGGTTCGCAGTAGCTTACACACTAGGCTTTCATTTCCCTTGGAAAGAAAACCATCTGGCTATATGCCAGATCTCATAGTCGTAGTAAGCAGCAATCGCAAGCTAAATCCGAACTGATTTTAACAGGGCTATAGGTAAAAGGTTTCATCAAAGTCAATCCATTGCCTTTGTCTGAATCCTTTTCCCAAAAGCCTGGCCTTAAAGGTCTCCACCTGGCCATCTGCTCTAATCATTCTTTCGTATACTGTATACATAGATTCTATTCCGGATTTCATGGCACTACTCATAGCCTCATTATAGGTCACAGGGTCGTCATCATCAATGATCGACAACTCATTGTCATTCCTAATGACAAGGCCATAATACCTCTCAGGTTGGCGAGACACTCTCCCTGATCTATCAATGGGCTGTTCCACAAAAGGTTGTTCAGTCAGAACAGGTGTTTCCACTCGATCTGTAGTAGTTTGTGCTTCTTGAACTTCATCAAGTTCAATTTTGCTCCCACTGTTTCCTTCAAGGATAAACTCCTTTTCCAAGAAGGTAGCATGTCTGGAGATAAACACCCGATGATTGGTGTAAAAGTAATACCCTAAAGTCTCTTTAGGATATCCCACAAAACTACATTTTACGGATCGATATTCCAGCTTATCTGGGTCAACTTTCTTGACATAAGCTGGACATCCCCAAAACTTAACGTGTTTAAGACTCGGTTTCCTTTCTTTCCATATCTCATACGATGTTTGAGGAACAGATTTTGGAAGGCACCTTATTCAGTAAATATGCTGAGGTTTCCAATGCATAACCCCATAGGAATATTGGAAGATTTGCATAGCTCATCATGGACCGAACTATGTCTAACAAAGTTCAATTTCTCCTTTCAGATACAAATCTGGAGGAGTCCACTGGGAGACTATACCATTTACTTTGAGATAATCTAGAAATACTCCATTAAAGTATTCACCACCTCGATCTGATCGAAGAGTTATAATACTATGTTTGGTTGTTTCTCCGCTTCATACTTATATTCTTTGAACTTTTCAAAGGCCTCAGACTTGTGTTTCATCAAACACATATCTGAATCCAGATCTATCATCTATGAAAGTAATGAAGTATGAAAATCCACCCATGGCTTGCGTAGACATTGGTCCACATACATCTGTGTGTACCATTCCTAGCAAATTTGCAGTCCTCTCTCCATGTCTACTAAATGGAGACTGCAGTGTGATAAGTGGCATTTTATACCACTTAGAACGTCTTAAAATGGCTTAAATTGGTGTCTTGAAATCAAGTATTTTGTGTATTTGATGCGTTTTTCTAGTGTTTATGCATTTCAGGGTATTAGTTACATTTCGGAGGAGGAATCATCAAGAATAAGCCTTGGCATGTGTTCACCATTGCGTGAGGAAAAGAACGGGCAGATTACGGCGAAGAAACGGAGCAAACCTGGAATTTTTCCAGTAGGGTCCTGCGCGCCCGCGCAGCAATGCTGAGCGGCCGCGCAGCAGCCTTGCGCGCCCGCGCAGAAATGCTGAGCGGCCACGCAGGGTCGGGGAAAAAGATATATTATTTTAGACTTCTACTTCTGTTTGGCTTCCAACTTCTATGTAATCTGAGTTTTATGGGACTATTATATAGGTATATTTGAGATGTTTTCATAGAGAATTAAGAGGAGATTATGTTTTAGATTGTGTTTTGCAAGAAGCGAAGAAGATAAGGAAGAAGACCGATTTAGCACACAGCAACGAAGAGGAAGCATATATTCTTGTGATTCTTGTTTCGTTGTAACGTTGGATGCTAGTTTTCTTGCTTTGACTTATTTACTCTTGTGACGTACTCTGTTTTAATATAATCAGTTTAGTTATTATTTTCTTGTGTTTGTTTATCATGATTTCATATGAACCCATGATGGCGATAAGTTCTATTATGGGCTAATCGTGATCATGGGGTTGCAACGGATTTATTATGGAATTCTTTAGTTAATTGTTTAATACTTTAGTATGTGATGATTGCATGATATCTAGTATTGGTTGTGCGTATTCCTCTTATATGCGTCGCGAACATATAAGATAGGGTGTTAATCTCTTGTGAAGCGACGGTGGATCTTGAGATTTAGAACTTGCCATGCTAGCATAGGTTCATGTACGTTGTGCATGATTAGTGGGTAACTCTAACAGTTTTATTTGCCCTATGTAATCAAAAAGGGATAACTTGTGCTTAGATCGTTGTGTTGTCAATTTCTGTAGACATATAGGAACTCAACATAATTGATGACTATTCAACTTCTATCTTAATTGTGGATGTTTAGTAGAATGGTATTAGTACAATGAAAGTTGGCTTTTATCAGTTTTGTGTTATTCGATTAATATCATCACTGTCACATGCTAAAGGTAATAACAATGGCTATAGAAGGAAGTAATAATGAAGTTGTGATCTCATGAGTGTTTTATTATTGATAAATTGAAGTGTTAGTTAAGTGGTTAATTAAGTAGTTAATTATAGTTAATATTTAATCAACAATTTTAAGTGTTATTATCTTAACATTGAGAAGTAGTCATACATTGGTGAGTGAGTTAAATTAGACAATAAATTAGTCTGAGTCTCTGAGGGAACGAACTAGAAAGTATTCTATATTACTTGCGAACGCGTATACTTGCGTGAATATTAGTGCGTGATTTCTCCCTAACAAGTTTTTGGCGCCGCTGCCGGGGACTCGGCGTATTTGTTTAGTTTATGTACTTACCATCATTGGTCATTAGGACTCAGTGATTAGGACGTAGTAGTTAATTACTCTTTTCGGTTGTGTTTCAGGTACTTTAGCAAGCGTTTATGCAAACTCATTCTCGTGCTCGCAAGAGGACCTTAGATACAGCTGAGGAGAAAGACGAAGTTCTTGATACTCCGGAGAAGTTAGATTTTGAGGATTCGGATTCAGGAACTGAGCAGAAAGAACCAGTAAACATGGGAGATCGTATTGTTCAAGCTGATCCAGCTCTTATGGATTTTTCTCGGCCTAAAATTGATGATATTCAGTCAAGCATCCTTCATCCGGCTATTCAAGCTAACACCTTTGAAATCAAGTCGGGCACTATTCAGATGGTGCAGAATTCTGTTTCTTTTGGAGGAGCGGCAACTGAAGACCCCAACATGCATATAAGGAATTTTGTCGAGATCTGCAGCACTTTTAAGTATAATGGCGTGACTGATGAGGCTATCAAGTTGAGGCTTTTCCCATTCTCACTGAGGGATAAGGCTAAAGACTGGTTACATTCTGAACCAGCTGGGTCAATCACTACGTGGCAAGATCTTGCGCAAAAGTTTCTGGTGAAGTTTTATCCAATGGCAAAGACTGCTGCTGTGAGGAGTGCTCTTACACAGTTTGCGCAGCAACCTACAGAATCTATGTGCGAGGCTTGGGAACGCTACAAGGAAATGTTGAGAAAATGTCCACATCATGGAATGCCGGATTGGATGGTAATCACTGGTTTTTATAATGGTTTGGGGGCCCAATCTCGGCCCATGCTCGATGCAGCAGCTGGAGGCGCCTTATGGGCTAAAAGCTATACTGAGGCGTATAATCTTATCGAGACGATGGCTGCAAATGAGCATCAAAACCCAACTCAGAGGATGACGTCAGGCAAGGTAGCTGGTATTCTGGAAGTTGATGCAGCCACCGCTATTGCAGCCCAGCTCCAAGCGCTATCAATGAAGGTTGATTCTTTGGCTACGTATGGAGTTAATCAAATAGCTATGGTTTGTGAGCTTTGTGCAGGTTCTCATGCTACGGATCAGTGTTCTCTTGTCAACGAATCTGTTCAGTATGTGAATAATTATCAGCGACAACAGCAGCCTGTGCCAGCTTCCTATCATCCTAACAACAGAAATCATCCAAATTTCAGCTGGGGGAATAATCAAAATGCTATTCAGCTAACATATCAGCAAGGAGTAAGTAAACAATTTAACCCACCTGGATTCCAGCAACCACAGCAGTATGCTACAAGGCAATCATATCCTCAACAGGGAAGTGCAGCTGCACCTACTAGTGCTGATTTTGAGGAACTTAAGCTGTTGTGCAAGACTCAGGCGGTTTCTATCAAGACCTTGGAAAATCAAATCGGTCAATTAGCCAATGCAGTGCTCAATCGTCAACCTGGCACTCTTCCCAGTGACACGGAAGTACCAGGAAGGAAGGAAGCTAAAGAGCAAGTCAAGGCTATTACCTTAAGGTCTGGAAAAGTAGCTGATGCTGAAAAGGCAAAAGAAGTCGAAGCTGAAGTTAGAGATAAAGAATCTAAGCAAAAGGAGAAAGCGGCGGAACCAAGGAAGACTATTGTTGAACACACTCTGCCTGAGGCTAATACAGGGGAGAAACAGCTCTATCCTCCACCACCTTTTCCTAAGAGATTGCAGCAACAAAAGCTGGATAGACAGTTCGGGAAGTTTCTGGAGGTGTTCAAGAAACTTCACATCAATATACCTTTCGCTGAGGCTCTGGAACAAATGCCTAGTTATGCGAAGTTTATGAAGACTATTCTTTCAAGGAAGGTGAAACTGGATGACCTTGAAACCGTTGCTCTCACGGAAGAATGCAGCGCGGTTCTGCAACAAAAGTTACCACCAAAACTGAAAGATCCAGGAAGCTTCACCATTCCTTGCACCATTGGCAATCTAACTTTTGACAAGTGCCTTTGTGATTTGGGAGCAAGCATTAATCTGATGCCGTTGTCGATCTTTAAAAAGCTGGATCTGCCTGATCCAAAACCCACATACATGTCGCTACAATTGGCGGACCGTTCCATTACTTACCCAAGGGGCATAGTTGAGGATGTGCTCGTCAAGGTGGATAAGCTCTTCTTTCCTGCAGATTTTGTTATTCTGGATTTTGAGGAAGATAAGAAAATTCCCATAATCTTGGGGAGGCCTTTCTTGGCTACTGGCCGTACCTTGATAGATGTGCAAAAAGGGGAACTTACTATGCGGGTCCAAGATCAGGATGTGACCTTCAACGTATTCAAGGCAATGAAATTCCCTACAGAAGATGAGGAGTGCTTAAAAGTGGATGTGATTGATTCTGCGGTTACTTCGGAACTCGATCACATGCTAATGTCTGATACATTGGAAAAGGCCTTAGTGGGGGAATTTGACAGTGATGATGAAGATAGCAACGAGCAATTACAATATCTGAACGCTTCTCCCTGGAAGCGAAAGCTGGATATACCATTTGAATCTCTTGGTACTTCTGACCTCAAGAACGCTGAAGGGAAGCTCAAACCATCAATGGAGGAAGCACCTACCTTGGAGCTTAAACCATTACCTGAACACTTGAGGTATGCTTTTTTAGGTGATTCATCTACGTTACTTGTTATTATTTCAGCTGACCTTTCAGGTAGTGAGGAAGACAAGCTCTTAAGGATTTTGAGAGAATTCAAATCGGCTATAGGATGGACCATAGCAGACATTAAGGGGATAAGTCCTTCATATTGTATGCATAAAATTCTGTTAGAGGAAGGTAGTAAGCCAACTGTAGAACAACAGCGAAGACTGAACCCGATCATGTAGGAGGTGGTGAAGAAAGAAATTCTGAAATGGCTAGATGCAGGCATCATTTATCCTATTTCTGACAGCTCGTGGGTGAGCCCCGTGCAATGTGTACCTAAGAAAGGAGGTATCACTGTGGTCGCAAATGAAAAGAATGAGCTCATCCCTACTCGAACAGTTACAGGATGGAGAGTATGCATGGATTATAGGAAATTGAACAAAGCCACAAGAAAGGATCACTTTCCTCTTCCATTTATTGATCAAATGCTTGACAGATTGGCGGGACATGAGTATTTTTGTCTTCTGGATGGTTATTCCTGGTATAATCAGATTTGTATTGCACCAGAGGATCAGGAAAAGACTACCTTCACTTGTCCATTTGGCACATTTGCTTTTCGTTGAGTTTCGTTTGGGTTATGTGGCGCCCCGGCCACCTTTCAGAGATATATGATGGCTATATTCTCTGACATGATTGGAAATAACGTCGAAGTGTTCATGGATGACTTCTCCGTCTTTGGACACTCATATGATGAATGTTTAAATAATCTGCGCGTCGTACTCAAAAGATGCGTGGAAACTAATTTGGTGCTTAATTGGGAGAAATGTCATTTTATGGTGCGTGAAGGCATTATCCTTGGGCATAAGGTCTCTAGCAAAGGTCTGGAGGTGGACAAGGCCAAGGTGGGAGTCATTGAAAATCTTCCCCCACCTAATTCGGTGAAAGGAATCCGTAGTTTTCTCGGTCATGCGGGTTTTTATCGGCGATTCATCAAGGACTTTTCAAAGATATCTAAGCCGTTGTGCAATTTACTTGAGAAAGATCTGCCTTTCAAATTTGATGATGAATGTTTGGCAGCATTCGAGACTCTCAAGGAGAGTTTGATCACGACACCAGTTATTACAGCACCAGATTGGACAGAACCGTTTGAGATGATGTGTGATGCGAGTGATTATGCGGTAGGTGCAGTTCTGGGATAGCGCAAGAAAAATCTCTTCCATGTGGTCTACTATGCGAGTAAGACTTTAAATGGGGCCCAATTGAACTACACCACTACTGAGAAGGAGCTTTTGGCTATAGTCTTTGGCTTTGAGAAATTTCGATCTTATCTGCTTGGTACGAAAGTGACAGTATTCACTGATCATGCAGCTATTCGCTATCTGGTTTCTAAGAAGGATTCGAAGCCGAGACTCATTCGTTGGGTGCTTTTACTTCAAGAATTTGAGTTAGAGATCAAAGATAGAAAAGGTACTGAGAATCAAGTAGCTGACCATCTCTCTAGGTTGGAGAATCCCGATTCTACTTCACAAGATAGGACGTTAATCAATGAATCTTTTTCGGATGAGCAGTTGTTTGCAATTCAGGAGGAAGAACCATGGTTTGCAGATATTGTAAACTATCTTGTCAGCAATATAATGCCTCCTAATTTGACATCCGCTCAAAAGAAGAAGTTTCTGCATGAGGTGAAGTGGTATATGTGGGATGAACCATATTTGTTTAGACAGGGAGCTGACCAGATCATCAGGAGATGTATCCCGTTCTGTGAGACGGAGGGGATATTACGAGACTGCCATTCCACGGTTTATGGTGGACACTATGGAGGTGAGAAGACGGCAGCTCGTATTCTGCAAGCAGGTTTTTTTTGGCCTACCTTGTTCAAGGATGCTCATCAGTTTGTTTTAAGGTGTGATCGTTGCCAAAGAGTGGGAAATTTGTCAAGGAAGGATGAGATGCCATTAAATGTGATGCTTGAAGTCGAGGTCTTTGATGTATGGGGAATCGATTTCATGGGGCCTTTTATCTCGTCTTGCAATAATCAGTACATCTTGCTGGCAGTCGATTATGTCTCAAAATGGGTCGAAGTTAAAGCTTTACCGACAAATGATGCAAAGGCAGTGCTAAATTTTCTTCATAAGCAAATTTTCACAAGGTTTGGAACACCTCGGGTAATCATAAATGATGAAGGATCGCATTTTTGCAACCGTAAGTTCACTTCTATGATGCAGCGTTATAATGTGAATCATCGAGTAGCTGCTGCCTATCATCTGCAAACAAATGGTCAAGCGGAAGTGTCTCACAGAGAGATAAAGCGCATTCTAGAGAAGGTTGTTTGTCCGTCAAGGAAGGATTGGTCTTTAAAGCTCGATGAAGCTGTTTGGGCTTACAGAACAGCATACAAAACTCCACTTGGGATGTCACCGTTTCAGTTGGTGTACGGTAAGGGATGTCATCTACCGGCGGAGCTTGAGCATAAGGCCTACTGGGCATTGAAGAAATTGAACCTAGATTTAGATGCAGCTGGTAAGAAAAGAATGCTTCAGCTTAATGAACTTGATGAATTTCGACTTCAAGCGTACGAGAATAACAAAATGTATAAGGAAAAGGTGAAGAGGTGGCACGATAGGAAGCTACATCCTAAGTTATTTGTGCCAAGGCAACAAGTTCTGTTATTCAACTCTCGGCTCCGACTTTTTCCTGGGAAGTTGAAATCAAGGTGGTCTGGACCTTTTATTGTCAAAACTGTGTTTCCACATGGAGCGGTGGAAATTTTTGAGAATGATTCGGACCAAGCATTCAAGGTTAACGGTCAGCGGTTGAAACACTACTATGGGGACATGGCAAACCGAGAGGTGGTTAGTGCCATGTTGTTGACTACGTGAAAAAGGTACGGAACGTCAAGCTAATGACGAAAAAGAAGCGCTGCGTGGGAGGCAACCCATGAATTGTTATTACAGGAACCCTTAGAAGTTAATAACCTATCCAAAAACACAAAAAAATCAGAAAACAGGGGCTGAAAAAAAAAAATTCCAGAGACCCTCTGCGCGCCCGCGCAGCTATACTGAGCGGCCGCGCAGGACCCGCAGAAATGCTGAGCGGCCGCGCAGGGGTCGAGTTCCAAAAAATTTTTATCAGTTCAGACCAAAAAAAAAAAACAAAACAAAAACACAAAAACCCATTACAGCCCATAAACCCACGAATTCTTTTCCCATTACCCCATGATTTTATCCCTCAACCCCACTCCTAATCTAATTTAACCTACTCCACACCCTATATATACATACACCTATCCTACATATCTCCCACAACTTCCTACACTCAAACCCTCTCATAAACATCAAAAAAATCAGTTCTTACACACTTTTATTCACAAATCAATGGCACCCAAGAGAGCACGCACTATTGACAGCAGCAGCACAGTTCCTACTGCTGATTCATCAAGGGGTACTGATGCAAGGCCTCGGTTAACTGACAGAGCTGCGGAGGAGGAGTACACTAGGCTGTTGGGGAAGCCGATTCTGAAGGAGAGGGGGTTTTTACCATCAGGGAGGGATGGTGAGTTGTTGCCCATGATTGCAGAGAAGGGGTGGATAGCTTTTTGTGAGTCACCCGAAGCAGTACCGATGAGTGTTGTTTGCGAGTTCTACGCGAACGCGAAGGCTGAAAAGAATGGGTTTTCTGTAGTTCGTGGGCTGACGGTTGATTATCATCCTGCGGCGATTCGCCGTGTGATTGGACAGCGAGAGAGGAAGCCCGAGGAGGAGAACTGGAATGAAAAGACTGCTGAGGACTTTGACTTGGATTTGATTTGTGCGACTCTCTGTCGACCGGGCACAGTTTGGAACCGCAGTCCAGCCAATAATGAGTATCGTCACTTTCCGGCGATCGCCATGAACAGGTATGCCCGTGCATGGAATGCATTTATATGTGCTAATATTTTGCCTTCTTCACATGCACACGAGGTCATAGTTGAGAGAGCACAGTTGTTGTGGGGAATTCTGAATGAGGAATACTATGTGGACCTTGGTGAGTTTATCTACCAAGGAATTCTGAAGTTTTTGAGGGGAGCAAAGTATATGAACATCCCTTATGCATCCACGGTTACAAAGCTATGCCGAGCAGTAGGAGTGAACTGGCCGGCTCATGAGCAGTTGCAGTTGCCAGCAGCTCCGATAGATTCTGGCACTCTGAATGGGATGCAGGAGTGGACCGGTGGTGAGCCTGAGGAGCATGGGCTGGGTTATCGTCTTCCAGGAGGGCGTCCAGCACGAGGTGCTACTATGGCCAGGCCAGGGCATGGTGAGGCTAGTTCTTCGAGAGCTCAGGAGGGTGCTGGGATGGGTGATGCCCAGTATAGGAGGCTTTCACGGCGGATGGATGCCATGTATGAGACACAGAGCAGGTTTGCTCAGGAGCTCACTCTTGCGTTAGGGACTGCTTTTTGAGGCCTTGGAGCTGATATCCAGTGGTCAGTTTTTGGTGAGGACTCTGCATACCCACCGCCTGATACTCCACCCACTGAGGGTGATGATGATGATGACTCCGAGTAGGTATACCCTGTGTTCCTTTCTACTACCTTCACTGGGGACAGTGAAGATTTTAAGTTTGGGGGTGGTAGTTAAGGAATATTTTGTGTGTGTCATATAGCTGTATATTCATGATAGTTAGTTCATATAGTTGCATAATTTTTGCCATATAGTTTTTTTTTATATATATATATAGCTTTATTTGTTTGTCATATCATATAGCTCATGCATATACCATGATCCCTTTTGCAATGATTTATCGACTGAATTGTGATATTGATGCGAGTGTAGTGATAGCATTAAAGTGATATTAAGTTGTGTAGGTTGATATGCATGCTAGAAGCACTTGTATTGTCACTAAGTCTTAGAGAATGCTTAAGGACTAGATTGTTGTTATGATCTGATTATTTTCGAGGATAATCTATTTATTATGCTTAGAATTTGATAATAGGTTCTTAGTGGTAAAGGCATGAGAAAGAAAAAAAATGGTGTAAAAATGGAATTTGTTGCTAGTTGTGGCTAGGCGTCAAATGGCTAGTAGCCGGCTCGCATGTTATGCGAGTAGTCTAGGGTTGAGCAAGATGGAGCGAAACGCACTTGCTCAGAGAAAAAAAAAATTGCATAATTGATCAAGAGTGGGCTCTTTGGTATTTGAGTTATTAAGTTCTTAGGGGACTTGGTGCCTAGTGACCTAAGGCTTTTAGAGTCTGGGATCCGCTAACGTAACGCTCGTTACATGGATACCATTGTATAAGTCTTTTGTGGACCTCACTCATTGCACGGTCAAATAAGCATTTGAGTTGTAAATAAAAAGCACGATTCCGTAATAAGCTCCAGAGTTCTTGTACTGTTGTATATCACTTTGTGCCTAGAATTTTTATTCTTTGTATAATCGTAGGATTGCCTTGAGGATAGTCTAGTCATAGTAATTGGTCTAGTTCCGAAGCATATCTGTTAAGCATTTGCACACACCACGTTTCTGGCTGTATGTCTGTTTGCATGAGTTTATTGATCTTTAGTGTCTAACTGCATTCGTTGAGATGTGACAATTTGGTTGGTTAATTGTAGTAAGGGGGATCGTTGCATTTTCATATAGATTGCATTCATGCATATTTTTTATTTGTTTTGAGTCTGTGACGCTTGAGGACAAGCATCGATTTAAGTTTGGGGGTGTGATAAGTGGCATTTTATACCACTTAGAACGTCTTAAAATGGCTTAAATTGGTGTCTTGAAATCAAGTATTTTGTGTATTTGATGCATTTTTCTAGTGTTTATGCATTTCAGGGTATTAGTTGCATTTCGGAGGAGGAATCATCAAGAATAAGCCTTGGCATGTGTTCACCATTGCGTGAGGAAAAGAATGGGCAGATTACGGCGAAGAAACGGAGCAAACCTGGAATTTTTCCAGTAGGGTCCTGCGCGCCCGCGCAGCAATGCTGAGCGGCCGCGCAGCAGCCTTGCGCGCCCGCGCAGAAATGCTGAGCGGCCGTGCAGGGTCGGGGAAAAAGATATATTATTTTAGACTTCTACTTCTGTTTGGCTTCCAACTTCTATATAATCTGAGTTTTATGGGACTATTATATAGGTATATTTGAGACGTTTTCATAGAGAATTAAGAGGAGATTATGTTTTAGATTGTGTTTTGCAAGAAGCGAAGAAGATAAGGAAGAAGACCGATTTAGCACACAGCAACGAAGAGGAAGCATATATTCTTGTGATTCTTGTTTCGTTGTAACGTTGGATGCTAGTTTTCTTGCTTTGACTTATTTACTCTTGTGACGTACTCTGTTTTAATATAATCAGTTTAGTTATTATTTTCTTGTGTTTGTTTATCATGATTTCATATGAACCCATGATGGCGATAAGTTCTATTATGGGCTAATCGTGATCATGGGGTTGCAACGGATTTATTATGGAATTCTTTAGTTAATTGTTTAATACTTTAGTATGTGATGATTGCATGATATCTAGTATTGGTTGTGCGTATTCGTCTTATATGCGTCGCGAACATATAAGATAGGGTGTTAATCTCTTGTGAAGCGACGGTGGATCTTGAGATTTAGAACTTGCCATGCTAGCATAGGTTCATGTACGTTGTGCATGATTAGTGGGTAACTCTAACAGTTTTATTTGCCCTATGTAATCAAAAAGGGATAACTTGTGTTTAGATCGTTGTGTTGTCAATTTCTGTAGACATATAGGAACTCAACATAATTGATGACTATTCAACTTCTATCTTAATTGTGGATGTTTGGTAGAATGGTATTAGTACAATGAAAGTTGGCTTTTATCAGTTTTGTGTTATTCGATTAATATCATCACTGTCACATGCTAAAGGTAATAACAATGGCTATAGAAGGAAGTAATAATGAAGTTATGATCTCATGAGTGTTTTATTATTGATAAATTGAAGTGTTAGTTAAGTGGTTAATTAAGTAGTTAATTATAGTTAATATTTAATCAACAATTTTAAGTGTTATTATCTTAACATTGAGAAGTAGTCATACATTGATGAGTGAGTTAAATTAGACAATAAATTAGTCTGAGTCTCTGAGGGAACGAACTAGAAAGTATTCTATATTACTTGCGAACGCGTATACTTGGGTGAATATTAGTGCGTGATTTCGCCCTAACACAGTGCCACTATGAAGTGAGATTTTCATCATCCCTTTTCTTTTATTAGTTTGTTCAATCTGAAGTAAATTATGTCACATTTATACAGACCATTATTTAAAGCACCACGTCCATAAAGAATATTATCTCTAAGAATATAACATTCATTATTCTCAATAATAAATGAAAATCCATCCAAGTCTAACATGGGAATAATATTCCTCACAATCGAGGGAACAAAATAACAATTATTTCAAACAATAGTCTTGCCCATAGGCCTATGTAAATGAAATGATTCTACATCTTCAGCAACAACTCTTGCTCCATTTCCCATCAGTAGAATCACCTCCTCTTCCTCAAGAGTCCTACTTCTCCTTGGTCCCTGCAACAAATTGCAGATTTGAGAACCACAGGAGGTATCTAATACCCAAGTAGAAATTTGATTTAATGACATATTCACTTCTATCATGAACATACCTGAATCAGAAGCGGTAGTCTCACTACCCTTCTTCTTCTTCAATTCTGCAAGGTAAACCTTGCAGTTCCTCTTCCAGTGCCCCACCTTGTTACAGTGAAAGCAAACAACTTTGCTCTTGGGGTCTTCAGCTTTTGGTGGAACCGGCATTTTCTCACCTACTTTCTTCTTCTTGGAAGAGTTCCTCTTCCTTTTCTTAGGATTGGAATCTTCACCAATTAGAAGAACAGAACTCTTCTTAGGGGGGAAATTCGATTCCGCAGTCTTCAACATGTTGTGGAGTTCAGGCAGGCTGACATCCAACTTATTCATGTGAAAGTTCACAACAAACTGCGAGAACGAACTCGGAAGCGATTGCAAGACCAAGTCTTGGCTCAGCTCCCCATCCATGGCAAAACCAAGTTGTCCAAGACGTTCAATCAAATTGATCATCTTAAGTACATGGTCATTCACAGATGATCCCTCAGACATCCTACAACCGAACAGCTCCTTCGATATCTCATATCGAGCTGTCCTCCCCGCCACATCATACAACTCTTGTAGATGCATTAGGATAGTGTGAGCATCCATATGCTCATGTTGCTTCTGTAGCTCAATGTTCATGGAAGCTAGTATGATGCATTGTGTAACATTTGCATCATCTATCCACTTACGATACACAACATGTTCATCATTATGTGCATCACTAGCAGGTTCAGTAGGCTTAGGTGAGTCAATCACGTATTCCAGCTTCTCAATCCTGAGAACAATTCTTAAGTTTCGAAGCCAGTCAGCATAATTAGGACCAGTCAATTTGTGAGCATCCAGTATGCTCCTGAGTGATAGTGCAGAAGACATAACGTACAAAGTAAATCTGTAAATGATAAACACATAACAACACTTAGCAAATATTCGATTTCATTTCAAAACACTATATGAATCGGGTCTTTATTCATAAGTGGCTCCCACTAGTTTATCTAATTTATTCAACCCCCTACGTGAAAAATAAGCATTCATAATGCTAGTGGGAATAGGGATCCTACATTCCATTACACAACCCCGGCTGTGGCACGAAACGCCATGTAATGTTCAATAGGCAGACAACTCTTGTCAATTACATCTAATGTTATTCCCTAATCAAACTTTAGCCTCTTGAATAATTGAGTCACGGCTGTGGCACGACAAACTCAATATTCTAAGTCAAGTCTAACCCAACATTCCGTACAATTAAATCAGTCCCCAAAGGCCCACGGCTGTGGCACGTAACGACCTTTAGATTCTTATTCAATGTACACATCTCTATGTAATAGACAAGTATTTCTTATTTCGAAATCAAAGCCCTCGGCTGTGGCACGAAACGACAATGATTCAAAAATAAGAACTACTTTTCTATCATGTTGGAAGGCTATGACCGACACAAGCCCGTTGTGTCATTGGCCAATTACTACTTGATATTATTTAATTTTAGAGGGATTATATTACGTTACAATCATAATCATATTATAAAGAGATTCTTCCTTTTAAATTAAATATTTCAAATCAATAATCAATAATCAGATGATTCCCAGATCGGGTGGAGCATTGTCAAGAGGCGTCACTTAATAACCCTTTCTTACAGATAGAAATCTGTTGTTGACAGAATCATCCTTTCTCTCATATCAAAAATTCATATTCAATTACGTGTTTCACAAACACAAGAATCTCATGATTGTATTCATAATATTGTTATTAAGGTTATGAAATAATTTCACTATACTAGGTTGTCTAACAAACCCCTTATGTTCATTTAAGTTCACCTAAATCTATCATCGCATGATAAACTAAGCATATATCACATATATAAATATGAATAAACATCAAGGTAGGCATGTTACATCATCTAGCATATTAGTCTAAGCATTATACATCTCTATGTATCACATGAAGCATTTAAAAGCAGTTAAAATAGTTAAAAACAGCTTTAAAACACTTTCGGAAATATAAACAGTTCAAAACTTTTATATAAACTAAAATTGATCACTCCATTAGATCCGTATCAGAAAAACGAATCCAACGGTATATTACACGCCCAAAACGGAGTTACGAAACTCCCAGATAATCAATTTTAATCTGGATAGTCGGGCTGTAACGCATTACAGGAACGCGTTACAAGCCCTGTAACGCATTCCGGTTATGCGTTACAACCCTTTTAACCAATTAAAAGGTGTAACGCATTCCGTGAATGCGCCACAGGGTGTAACGCATTCCCGGAATGCGCGACACCCCTTTATTTTTTTTTCATTTCTGCAGCAGCCGCCGTTGCCTCGAACTCCACGCCTGACAGCGCCTGACAGCCGTACCTTTTCTTTCTTTCCGTGCAGCAGCATCAGCAGACAACACAGACAATACAAACATATATATATATACTATATATACATATATTTACTTATTTAATTACGAATTTTAATTACAAGAACTTCAAAAATTCATAATAAAAAATCTATACATCATAAAATTATGAAAAAATACCCAGACGATCTACAACACTTGTAGAACCCAGATCAACATTCAAAATTATTCTGAGAAACGATTTCTCATCAGACAAAATTAATCCATGATATAACTTGTAAAAATCATAATTAATTCATACAAGAACATAAAATTCTAAAATTTTTACCACAGATCTATATGCATACAACCTATGCTCTGATACCATTGTTGGATTTTTAATCACAGCGGGGCATGGAAAAACAATTTTACACATATAAAATCCAAATAAAAGCATATAAATCGTGGTAAAAACATAGGGATCGAATCTAACCTTTAAAATAATTCGGAGACAACGATCAGAGATCCTTAGCAGTTGCTCCTCAAGTGTGAAGCACTCCACCGGTATCCACCAAGAAAACGATGTTAAGGAGGAGGAAGAAGGTGGAGAGAATTGGGTTTTCCAAACTTTTTGGGTTTTTGGGGTTCGAATGAAAAATAGGGTCTATAATAGTATATTTATAGGCAAAATTTTCAGCTGAAATTTTCCATAAATAATATTATTATTATCCCATTTATTATTCTCATTAATAATTAAATCACCTTTTAATTATTAATCCTTTTTCTAAACACTTTAGAAATAATTCTCTATCTTGATTTAATTTCCAAAAATTAAATCCTTAATTAATAATATTAAGAACTTTTCTTAATTAATTTATAATCAATTAAATCTCATTTAATCAATTATTATATTTGCTAATTAATTATTTATTTCACAAATAAATAATTATTAGCCATTATTAATTAATTCCTCCACCATTAAATCATTCTCTTTTTATGGTGTGACCCTGTAGGTTCAATATTAAGCCGGTAGTAGAAATAAATAATAATAAAACTATTTTATCATTATTTATATAAATTCTCTAATTTATTAAATATGATTAATTAATTAATCACATTTATTCTACATCGTGAGGGATACTTCTCAGCAAATCGCGACTATCCGGATAATATGAATTCACTACTTAGAATACCAAGAACCTATTCAGTGAATAGTTACCGTACAATAAACTCCTTCTACCCTTCAATGTCCCGATTAAATACAAGGCATGGATCTCGTGTCAAGCCTATCTAATTCAATCACTTGCTTACCATTTACTATGCTTAGTTCTATGCAAATTAGAAACTCTTTTCTAATTTCATTCACTCTGGCCAGAGATTCCTGAACTAGCATAAGTGGATCAGCCCTGAACATTCGCTTCCTTCACTGGAAGGGGTAGATCCTTTATTTATCATACACTATCTTCGTGTACAAATTCCCATACCCAGTAGAGCCCTATAATAAGCACCTACATACTAGCTATAGTGTCACCACACAAATGTCTATGAAAACAGACATCCTTCATAATGAAGCAAGCATAGTATGTACCGATCTTTGTGGATTATTAAGTACCAGTTAGTAATCCAATGATCAGGAACTATTTAAGTTTAGAGTTATCATCTTTTAGGTCTCACTATTATGATCTCATCATAATCCATAAAAAGCTTTACTCTAAACTCTGGTATATCTTATTTAAACACTTAAATAGATAGAGCCCGTAATAAAAACAAAACAAGTCTTTTATTAATATCAATGAAATCAAAGCAGATTACACAGGGAGTTATTCCTAAATCCTAATTCATGATTGGACTTAGGACATATTCCTTTCAGGTGGTAATCCTGGTAAGTTTTCTGGAAATACATCCTCGAATTCGTTTACTATGGGTATGTCCTGTATGTTGGGGACCTCCTTCTGGGTATGTATCACATAAGCCAAATAGGCCTCGTTACCTTTCCTCAACAATCTTTTTGCTTGAAGCATGGTCAAAAATTTCTGGTTCTGTCGTTGACCTTTAAACACTACTTCTTTATCATTTTGCACTCTTATCTTAACTTTCTTCTGTTCACAATCTATTTGCGCTCCGTTACGGGATAACCAATCCATTCCTAAGATCACATCAAATTCTCCTAACGCGAATGGTATTAAGTCGACCTCGAAGATCTTCTCTTCTAATTTCAGCTTACACTTAGGGTATATTTGATTTACAGGGATTATTTCTTTGTTTGCTATTTCCACTCGTAATACCTCACGTAAGGGTATGTCATTAAGTTTTAACTTGCTAGAAAAATCTTGAGATATAAAAGACTTGGTTGCTCCAGAATCAAATAGGAGATTTGCATGTTCGGAATTTAATAAAAGGGTACCTGCTATCACGTCAGTGTTTCGGACAGCATCCTGAACAGTCATGTTGAAGGTCCTAGCGGCTGGAGGTCGGTTAGATGCAGCTCTACTCATTCCTGAGGCTGGGGGCTTCAACGTTGGGCAATCCCGCTTCATATGTCCTACCTTCCCATATTAGAAACACGTTACTTTGGGTCGGGTGCAACTGTTGGCAAGGTGCCCGATTTGGTCACACAGGTAACATCTCAGAGGGGCTATTGTCTGGTTTCACACTCCAAGGTGCCTCTTCTTACAGGTTTGACATTCTGGTATTGGGGCACGTGGTTGGCTATGAAATGTTGCCCTAGATTGTCCGCCGCCCTGGCCAACGCTCTCACTTGGGGCCTTTCTGAATCCGGGGCCTCTTGCAGATTGGGACACCGCTCCCCTGACGAACCTACTTGGAAGGCTCCTATTTCCGGTTCCTATTCCTTGGCTTCCTATCTTCCTCTTCCTATTCTCCTTTTCTTTCACAGTCTGCTCACTACCAGCTTCAACAATCGAGGCTTTCTGTACTAAGGTGGCATAGTCTGTCAGTTCTAACACTGCTACTCAGTTCTGTATCCATTGTTTCAGACCAAGCTGGAACCTTCGCGCTTTCTTTTCTTCAGTCTTCATAAACTCAGGCACAAATCTAGACAACTCAGTAAATTTGGCCTCATATTCTGCCACGGTCATCTTATCCTGTTTCAACTCCAGAAACCTAATCTCCATCTGGGTTTCCATAAACCTAGGGAAGTACTTGTCTAAGAACAGTCGGGTAAATCTATCCCATGGGATCACAGCATCAGTTTCTAGGTTTCGTTTGGACTCCCACCAATAGTTAGCTTCTCCTTTTAACATGTAAGAAGCGAAAATGGTCTTATGCCATTCCTCAACTCCTAGTATCTCGAAGGACTTTTCTATCTCTTTGAGCCAGGCCCGTGCTTCAACGGGGTCAGCAGATCCTAGAAACTCTGGGGGTTTGAGAGACTTGAAGGCTCTAAAGACAGTAGTTGCAGTCTGTTGGGTAGCAGGGGGTTGTGGTGGAATAGGCTGTTGGTTCAGATTTCCTCTTAGCAGTTCCATAAATTCATTTACGGGGTTCCCTCCCTGATGGGTATCCTCAGCCTCTTCTTCTACATATTCTTCCTCATCATATTCATTATAGTCTATGTCTTCTTCACTTTCCTCATTTACTACTGGGTCACCTCGTTGTTGGTTAACAGACTCTGCGGGCTGTGCCCTGGTTCCTCTTCTACGGTGTGGCATTATTCTGATAAGGAAAATTGGTCACATGATTATGACAGTTAGGTTATTTTATTCATATATTAGCATGTCATTTATTACTTAACAGGTTTTATAAAGTGCATCAATATAGACATCAATTCTTTAATAACTGCTTCGATATATATATTCATAAGATCTCCCAATTATATCTTGGGGATGAAACAACTAGCCGAGTTCATACATGCCTGATTACAATCTATCACTGCTAGTTCTAAATATTGGAAGGAAAATACATAAGCCGTGTACCCTGAAAGGCTATGAACGCTCTCTACTACTACCAATCCTATCAAAATTGGTTACATGTCACTCAGCCTTCTTCAAGGTCTACATCTAGTCACTAATCTCTCAGTCACTATCACTGCGAGTGAGATCACGCACCCTCCTCATCGCTCCTGTAATCATCATCTCTACATCGACTACCGGGATATATCCTCCCATTGATGTCATCCTCATCTGAACCCTGGTACGAAGCTCGATCCCATCGATCTCTCTACGGGCTATGGTTGGGGAAGCAGCTCTGAAGTCTCCGGGGTATCCTAGTCGGGTAGCTCTCTCAGCTGTCAGTGCCTGGCGTAACTCAGCAATGCGGGCAGACGCTGCCGTGATCTCAGCGCTAAGCTGACTCACTACCTAGTCGTGTACGACTACATGCATGGTCGCCGGTGGTGGTAGAGGTGAGTCTGGGTCGCTAGAGGATATGTTCTGGACCTCATGGAACTGTGCGCGTATCGCCTCCTCATCATCGTCATCAGTATAGGATATAGGGCTCTGGATCCCTGGGGGTGGTGTAGGAGAGTGAATAGCCTGGTGTGGGTACATCTCTACATCTCTCCATACTACGCCATTAGCTACGGGGACAGAAAGCTCAGTCTCCTCCTCTAGGACATCCTCAGTAGGGTCATCGTCTGAATCATCAATGGGTGGGCTCTCTGGCTCGGGAATAGGGTTATGCTCAGGAATCATCAAATCATCAACAGGGTTAACTTCCGCCTAGGCTCCACTGGTACCTGACACAATAGGCAAGGTGTTACTAATTTAGAGTTGGAATTCCATTGAGGGTAAAACAGTCAAGACTACCCGTGTAGTCCGACGACGAACTCGACTTGAGCTCTAATTGATTGTTTTATTATTCTTAGGTCTACATATTTTATATCCTATCATTTCCAAGATTTGACAACCTAAGGCTCTGATACCATTTCTGTGGCTCCCCAAAACTCGGGGTCAGGAGTCTCGGAAGCCACGCTATCTAAACTCACACAACTCACACTACAATATGTAAATACTCACGCTTCACGACCCCACACTTAACACACACACACTACAGGTTATTGTCTTGGAAACGAACCATCATTACTAGAGAATTTTATCACAACCCAAATGTAATTAGTCTTACCGGGGGTGACCTTTAAGTAAGGTTAATCCGCCGGCCGAATATACGCTTCTTATTTCTTATTTTACATAAACCATACTTATAAATAAGCCGAACTATAAACAACTGAAAACTAATCCAGCTTAATCCGACTACCTGAGGTACTGCACTAAACAATCTACGGAACAACTGGCCATTTCCTACTCATTTCCTGGTTGTGGTTCTCATGGCAGGAATCTTGATTCACTGTTGTGTTATGTCAATTTAAGAAAATAAGTGTGAGCTAAGATGCTCAGCATAATAATGTATATTATGAAAATGACTGTATAATAACATCATATATTATATATATATATGTTTTATTTAAAAGTAGATTTCTCGGTGTCCCACACCTTCTTATGAGAATAATTCTTTTAAGGGGTTTTTATAACCCGCGAATACCTTAATAGTAATCCCAGCACCTAGGCTTGGGTTACGGTATTGCATATCAATTCCAATTGGAAGATTTTGGACATCTCACAGGAGCCACCGCATACGATGATCAGTCGTCCTACGGAAAGTAACCTTCTTTACTAGTAAAAGGACTAATACCGTCATCTCTCGGGTATCACCCTGGCCGCATTCGGGCTACGTGTCCCATTTTCGGGTATACACATACTTCACAAGTTCCTGAGTATACAAAGTACCTTCGCCTGCGGTACCTTTGGTAGCCCATCCAGCACACGTAGTACCAGAGTCTACCCCTCCATTGTCCTTCAACAGAATTCTATCCATCCCGGGAACTTGAACCACATCGAAGTTCCCCAAGCGTTTTGCTTGTTGATAGAGATAATTTATCTTTTTAGAATATAAGTGTATATATATGTATATACGTACTTCCGAGAATTTCGGAGGAAGTACTAGGGATGTGAGTTGACCGTTGTCAACAGATAATTAATAAGGGGAAAAGTTTCTTCTTGAAACTATATTCAATATAATAATAAGTCGGGATAATATTCACCGACGATCTGAAATTATTCGTATGATACTTCTAAATCAGAAGGTATATCAGGATCTATGATCTTTAAATCAATAACAATCCTTAAATAAATAATCATTAATTAAATAGTAGTCTATAAATAATTAAATGATAATTGATATTCATCATACCTCGAATGAGTTATTCTTTTAAACGATTTATTTAAATAGTGTTCCTCAAGTAGTTTGCGTTTACATAATTAATAATCTATAATGATTAATCGGGTTGAAATAAATAAAGTTGAAGTATACTACTCCTAAAATAAAGGAATACGTATATAATATTTAATATCCGAATCAATAAAATATAGTTGAGGGAATATGTTCATTGGGAAATCGTTTTAAAAGTTCGAGGTGTTTTCATGTTTCGTAAGTGGACGATGAGTCCCTTTAAAATGTACTATTATGGACTTATATATGTCCTATAATATCTCCGGAACGATTCCCGGGTTTTATCTTAAATCCCGGCCGACCCTCGGTCTTCTATCATACATTACGCTTAAAGCGAAATAACATTTCACGATATATACTTATCGTACAACATCGCTATATCATGTGAAAATTCAAAACTGCGTATCATGGCAAACATAGTATTTATGCGATGATAGTAAAACAATCCTTTCACAACACAACAGTAAAATCGAGTTGGCTTTGTAAACTTGCCAGGGTATCTCGAGGTGGAGGATGCTTCTAGGTTCCGCTCGGAAATCTATAACCATAAACACATTTCATTTCGTTAGGTTCCGTCCTAATTCACGGTAATTCGTACTCATGCACTACTCATTATACACCCTCTCAAATCATACTACCCTTAACATTTCTTTTAAGTCATAAACACTTTATGGTCACTTCATTTTCCTAAGTATCTTGAGTTCATTCTCATTATCGTTGTCGGCTCCGCTTAAGGATTCTTAGGTTTCTGCTCGCGCGGTCCCGGCTCCGACATTTTTATAAAATTGAGAAATCATTATTTTCACTTAAAATTTTAAGAAAGTTAGGAAACTCCATATTTTACTCTCTGTAAAAATTTTATGATTTATGAATACTTTTAAGTCTATCATTTATATTTTCAAAGTTCGTAATTTCTAGCAGTTTTTGTCGCGTAAAATACTTTTACTAAAACGATCATATCTTTTGATCCATAAATCGGAATTAAGAGATTCAAGCGCCTAAAAGATCCTTATAAAATTTTCTATCTTAAACCAAGGTTATTTCTCAAGAATCTACAGTTTACAACTTCTAGAATTTCTGCAGAAACTTAAAGGTATGGTTTGTTGTTTTTACGAAGTTACGTTTACGATCAAGGTTTCGTTTATGCCTTAACTATCAACACAACCACCAACAATCATCATATCATCATCAACACACAAACTCCTCTCAATAACATCATGTTCTTGAGGCAACAACAACCAACCTTAAATCTACTTAACTTAATCATCAAGATTTCATAAACAACACTTAGTAAGCTAGGTTTACTAACATCCACTAAATGGATCTTAAACATGAACCTTAAATAAGTTAGGCCAAAGATTTTTACCTTTATTGAAAGCTTGAGATGTCTTCTTGAGGATGGTGGAGGCTTGGAAGTGCTTGGTATGATTTTTGGAACCTAAAACCACCATTAAAATCAAGAAACCAAAGAGAGGTTACTATTCACACTATTCACTAGTGAGTTTCTTGAATTTATTCCACCCATCAAACCTTGATAAAAAGAGATGAAAGATTTTTATTACCTTAGTTTAGTTTCTAGGAGGCTTGGGAAATAATTGTGGGATTTTACAAGAACTAGAGCTTGAAGTTTTGAATTGCATTTTCTCTATTTTCTTCAAAATAGCCGAATGGGAGCTTTTGGGGGTGGGGGGTATTTATAACCCTTGGTTGCTTCTCTTGGATGAATTTTAGGTTGCTTCTTGGAAGGTGACTTGATATCTTTGCAAGTTGATCTTTATTCTTCCTAGGATAGCTTAGCTTTATTCCTTGTCTCCAAATCCATGGACAAATCTTTGTAGCTTGCTAGCTTACAAGCTAAACTACAAGGTTAGCTCCTTAGCACACTATTTGCTAGCTAGCTTGGTCATCCTAGGGTTAGCTTACTATTTGATGAAGTAACCATGGTTACTTCCTTACCACGGTTTAGTTAGTGCGTTACGTTTAATTAATCGTTTACGCATTCGCTCGGTTACTTAAACGTTCTCCGCAATACTTATTCGTAAATGGTTCGCAATGTAATTCTTTTCGTTTCTATTCCTTATATTTTTATGTAACACCCCCAAATCTGGGGTCGGGGATCCGGGTTGTCACGAGTTCCATTTACCTTAATAACACCCAATCTTAATAATTAATCAACTACTCTGTACTTTGACCCTACAATAAACATACACCACAAGTTATAGTCTCAGAGATGAACATCCAAAAATAATCACAAGTCATTTTATTCCACAATTATCTGCCAATACACCTTAAAAGGTTTTCTGAATAAATTTACATATTCCTTGCCATTATTACAATTCATATTATACATAAGTCTGGTTCATCAATAGTTGAAAACCTAGCCTATTGGTAGCTCCTACCTCAGCTACGGCGGCATCAACGCTTCCAGAAGACTGCGGAACGTTTTCTAACCGCTTGCGAATCGGGAGCTTGGTCCTGTTCATCTTTTCTATCTGTTCTTGTGTGATGAAAGAAGAAAGCAAGGGTGAGCAGCAAGCCCACCAAAATAATATGTATAATGATTATCAATATATGAGCCTTCTTATAGTACTCATGAAAGTCTTGGTCAAAAGAAATGAACCAAGTTTGATATCTTAATGCGATGAAGTCGCAAAATATTCAGTATATGTACATATATACTTTTCACAATCTTTGAAATCCTCTGACATGTATAATATACACAGAGTTCCAGTTTATAACTGTATAAAAATATCATTGCAAGGTGATCTCATATATCTAACCTTGTCTCAACATTTTTCTGACAATCTTTGTTATGCATAAGATAATCATTTACCAGATATAAGTTTAAAAGATGAAGTTACAAGATACTCCAATATACTTATATCTTTTCCGAATACTACTTGAACTACCATCGTTCAAGTTATAATTAGTTTCAAAAGTTCATCACATAGATGAGACTACAAGACAAGATTTGAATAGATTCAATCTTTGAATATCATTATAAATAATGAAGTTACGAGATACTTCATTAAATCCCGATATATATATACACCTATATATATACATTTCATACACTCCTTGAAAACCTCTGTTATGAAAATTATAAACAGAGTTGCAATATCCAATGAATTTGGAAAGGAGAAAACCTTGGCATAAACCTGATATCTTGCTGATCAGGCAAAGATACCAATAAGTAACCTTTTCTACTAGTAGATGGACGAATTCCACACTAGTCATCACCCTGGCCGCAATAGGACCTTATGCTGGACTGCCACTCAGCCACTTACGCATTTGATGGACTCCCACTGAGCCACTTACACTTTCATGGACGCCCACTGAGCCCATGTTGCTTATGCCGACTCAAATAGATGAACTTACTTCCCGAACGATGGGCAAGTAATCAAGATGTTTTCTCAAAACAGCAACCTCGTTGCGAATATAAAATACACCACTGAGCCGGATCCCTCAAGTTTTGAACGAGTATTTTAATCCCCTTTAAAAGGAAGATCTTAAATATAAAAATGAGTTTTGGGATCCGCTCTAACTTTTAAAAATCATTTTGAAGACTCGAAAACACTTTAAAGAGTGTTTGGAGTAATGCTGATTTAATGAAGTAAATCATTCCCAATATATTTAGAAAATGTCTGAATATTATTATTTAAATAATATTCCCATAAAGAATAATCTTTATACAAATAATTGAAGTAGAAGTGGTAAGACTTATACTTTAAATGAGTATTAAATAACCAAAGATATACTTATATGAAAGTACTATCTTTATTTGAATAATCGAAAATAAGTTTGATTATCGAAACAATATTCTTTAATAAAATAAAGAATATATCTCAGCAAATAATCGGAGTCATAGATCCTCAAATGAATATTCAAATAATATTCATTAAATAATATAAACTGAGTCATAAGCCCTCGAATGAATATTCAAATAATATTCATTAAATAATATAAACTGAGTCATAAGCCCTCGAATGAATATTCAAATATTATTCAATAAATAATATAAAAGAGTCATAAGCCCTCGAATGAATATTCAAATAATATTCATTAAATAATATAAACTGAGTCATAAGCCCTCGAATGAATATTCAAATAATATTCATTAAATAATATAAACTGAGTCATAAGCCCTCGAATGAATATTCAAATATTATTCAATAAATAATATAAAAGAGTCATAAGCCCTCAAATGAATATTCAAATAATATTCATTAAATAATATAAACTGAGTCATAAGCCCTCGAATGAATATTCAAATATTATTCAATAAATAATATAAAAGAGTCATAAGCCCTCAAATGAATATTCAAATAATATTCAAATAATAAAATAAAAGGAGTCATAAGTCCTCGAATGAATATTCGTAATAATATTCATTGAATAAAATAAAGGAGTCATAAGCCCTCGAATGAATATTCGTAATAATATCCATTAAATAAAATAAAGGAGTCATAAGCCCTCGAACGAATATTCGTAATAATATCCATTAAATAAAATAAAGGAGTCATAAGCCCTCGAATGAATATTCGTAATAATATTCAATAAATAAAATAAAGTTATCGAATAAACCTTATTCGATTAATAGTTTTAAAAACTATATCAATATATATATATATAAATATATATTATACTCGGGAGCCTAATCTCCCGGTTTAGAAATATGTTCACCTTTTATCCCCTATACTAAGGGTAAACTCAAATACCGCTTATCTCTAGCATAGGTATTATGCAACTATAAGCATTTGAACCAACAGATATATAAATCAAGAATATGAATTAGGCATGCATATATACCATATCACATGCTACAATATATCGCAAGAATTTGCTAATAACCAATATGCATTTATCGCAAGATCATGCATATACACATATACATCACAACAACAGTTATACGGGTAGAAAACTTGCCTGAGCGACTGGGGGTTACGAATGGCTCGGGACTAGTCTGGTAACCTATAAACAACAAGTAAGTTGGAATTAAACCAAAGTCACTTGTAAATCTATACATTAACCAACTTAGACTCTAACGCTCGCTTTGCGCTTACTGATTCTCTTAAGTCACTCGAGTACCCTCGGCTCCACCATTTTTAATAATTTAACCATTACGAGTTTTAAGGCGATTCCTTCGCGAGTGTCTTACCAACTGCCTATTACACCTTACATAAATGTTTCATACTTCAATTAGTCCTTTAAGGTCTTTAACCTATGTTTCAAAGTAAGGCGAGGGGTAAGGGTTCGTTCGCGAAACGTCGTTACTTAAAACGGCCGTTTCTCCCAAACCGTTCATCGGAATCCAACGAACCACATATAAAAATGAAGCTCGTAACATGAACTATCTAAAAATGGCAATGGTCAAAACCTAGCAGTGAGTTCAAGGGTTCTGATGTTAAGAACAAAAACAGTCTACGGTAAATCGGGCATTACGACGGCTATATTTACGCGATTACCCAATTTTAAACCACTCCAAATCATCTCACAATCAACCCACAATCACAACCCAATCAAAACTACATCCATACTTTATCATAACAGCCCCAACAACTCAACTTTAACAATTTATACTATTCTTTATCATGAATTTAAACTACACTTAAGTTCATTAATCAACAACCAAGATTTACAACTCCAAAAACATCCCAAAACCAACTAATCTCTACATACACAACCATCAAGCCTCTCATGAACTAGAATACTTATATTATGCTCTTAACATTCAATAACAAAGCTTGGTTAAGAGATTATACCTTCCTTGAAGCTTCTTAACACAACACAAGAGCTTTGAATGCCTAAAGAACCTTGATCCTTGTTTGTATAACCTTAAACTTTCATAAAAATTCAAGAAAACTAAAGTTATTTCTTGAAGGTTACTATTCACCATCTTCTTCCTTGATTTATTGGAAGAGATTATGAAGTAATTAGGAGCTTAAACTTATAGGATATCCATATCTATGTACAAGGAACCTTAGATAATTACCTTGTGATTTAACAATGCTTGGAACTTGATTTTTGGAAATTTCTTCTTTGAAAAAGAAGAAAAGTCGAGAGCAAGCTTGGAGAAAGAGAGATTTTTTGTGTTTTTGCTTTGATTTGATTCTTTGGTTGGTTGTTTTTGATTTGTTTTTGGGTAATTACCTTTCTAACCTTGACTTTGTGTGGTTATAAACCAACCACATCTCCTTCCTCCCTATGTCATGCTTATGTCATCCTGTGATGTCATCCTCCCCTCTTTGTCCTCTTCTCATTGGTTGGATGACATCATCCCCTCTAATCTCTTTGATTAACTTCCTAATTGTTTGCCTAATGACCGCTGATCTGTTATACGGTTCGCTTAACTTTCGTTTTCGTTTATTGTTTGAGGGATCATACCCGGGATCTTATTACTTAGGTTCCCTTAACCTTTCTCAATATATTGTATTCCTTTTATGATCCTCTCTTATAATCCTTTAATTTAAATCCTTTTTATCCTGTTACCTTATACTCAATTCTTTCCATATCTAGTGGATTTCCGGGAAAAATCAAACTTTTCGGAATTTGGATTCTGACGATCTTTACATACACTTATATCCCATATAAAGTACTAATAAAATCTCAGAATATCCATACCAGAACCCCTACATAGTGTGGCATGAAAAGTTTTCTCATTCAGCATAATCTGCAAAATCACTATTCATAAGGGTTTCAAAAATTTCCAAAAATTGGGGTTATTACAGTCTCCCCTCCTAAAAAGGATTCCGTCCCGGAATCAGATAGAAAATGAATAGGGATACTCTCTTAGCATTGCACTTTCTAACTCTCGAGTAAATTTTCCCACATTGTGGTCCTACCACCAACTCTGCCTAGTTTAATAACCCTTCTCCTAAGCACTTGTTCCTTTTCACTCTCTAACCCTTCCTGGTTGCTCCATATAAGTTACGTCGGGTTGCGTGTCTATGCGCTCATATGCCCCTATTTATCTGGCATCCGAATTACACTTTCTTAACATTGATACGTGAAACACGTTATGAACTTGCTACAGGTTCGGGGGTAGGGCTAGCTCGTATGCTATCGTCCCAATATGTTTTAATATATCCAAGGGTCCAACAATTCGTGGGCTTAGCGTTCCTTTCTTTCCGAACCTCATCCATCCTTTCCAAGGGAATACCTATAACAGCACTAGGTCCCCTACTTCCTATTCCTTGTCCTTTCATATCAAATCAACATACTTCGTGTGCCCATCTTGGGCTACTACCAGCCGTCCTCTAATTAAATCTATTATATCCTTGGTCCTTTGGACCACTGCTGGTTTAAGCATCTTGCGCTCTGCAACATCATCATATCATAAGGGAGATCGACATTGTCTTCCCTCAAGGATCTTATAAGGCGACATTTCGATAATGACATATGATCTATTTTTGTAAGAAAACTCAATCCGTGTTAAGTGATCATTCCAATTTCTTTCAAGTCTATTGCACAGACTCTCATTATAGCTTTTAGCATTAGAGCTTTTGCTTCTCAATACCCACTCTTTTCCAGTTCGTAATCGCTACTACCTTCCGTTCCTAATATTATACTGGTTATACTTTTGCTCGTTAGCGTTCTATAACCTTTTAATAACCACGTCAACCTTAGTATCACGAATGTGTTTCCATTCCGAATACTACCACAACTTTACTACACCTTTTTCAACTGTTTCTATTTTTGAAAGCTTGATCCATCATATAGAAGTAAAAGAATTCATTGAGAGATCACTATGATCATGAACACTTGTTACATTGCATAGTTAGTACAGAAGGTGGCCAGCCTTTAGTACTTGGCAAGCAATTAAACAATAGCTGGTATCCTACTCGGCTTCTATCACACAGATAGATAGTCATTCGGCAATACCTCCCCTTCTGGAAGGGTTGTTCTTCTCAGTTTATATGAAATGAAAAGAAGATAAAAGAACGAATTGAAGAGAATTGTATATATAAAAAAAAATATACTGCCACAAAATATCTGGCTTGGAACCTACCTCTGAACTATAGAGGTTTGTCATAGGAGAACAAAACATATGTGTATATATCAACATCAAGTATTATAGCATCATATTTCACATGCCTAAATATTTTCGCTATTCCGTCCATCATTGTATGGACCATGCTCTTCCTCGAGCTTATACACAATCACCTTTGAAACTCCCTCGATATTGAAAATCGAAGCTGGGATCTCATTCTAGACATCATCGTTACTAGAATTCTATGCTTGGACCGCAACCTTCCTCGTATAGTAATACGACTCTCTATTCATAAGAGGGAATAAATATTCAATAGGTAGGTACCCTACTTAATTAGTCTATCAATGATAACTTATACACTACCACGACCCGATTAGTGGTACTCAATCTCAACATCTATTCCAATACACTCTCACGGTTGTAATCAGCTCATTACTCGCAGAATCATTGCTGCATTACTATGGTCCACTACTGACCTACTGTCGTCATTCACGTTCCATGAAATCTTAATATCTAGCCATACGGAGTCCATACATGTCATATCAAATCCTTCTAAGGAGGTAACATAATCATCATTCATGATTCATGAAGAACACTCCTGATTCTGACATACATACATGACATGAAGCAGATAAAATTACAGAAGAGTTTCGCTCAAAGCAACGATAGCAGGTTAATACCATTCTTAATCATATGCCTTCAATAGAAGACTTAACTCAAAGGTTTGTTTGAACCTTTTTGGAATATGGTCTTGGCTTATTCTCAAGATAGTACCTTCTAAGATAGATAGCCCGCTCATGGAGATTAAACAAATTAAACCTTTACCAAACTACTATTACGGTTGGGTATTGCACAGTCATCAGAAGGAATGTCAATCTTCCAAACCATAATACAACCTTCACAGCTTTAACCATCATCACTGTATTCCTTTGGCACAAGCGCCTATAATTATCCTCTTACCTTTAAAGTGTCGGCCACCTCTTTGGCCTTTCCTGATAGTAAAATTTCCTTACAGTCAATGTCATTTTAACCACCTTCAAATAAATTTTCTACCTCATTTCAATCACAGCTTATGTGAAGATGTTTTCCTTAAAATCTGATGAGTAAAAAAAAATATCACCATTTTTCCATAAGTTATTACCTCAGTCTTTAGAGGTTAATCACTGTCGTGACTGACTCTCGATCGTACTTAGATCATCTTTTGTCTTAGGTCCTAATTGCCCTGAACAATTTTGACCTTTACTGGTTCGATCCATACTTTCTCGTGGTTTAACACGTGCCCCACTTGGCATCATTATAATTATGTCATATTTCCTTTATTAACATTTTTATTCTTGAGAATTTCGAATATTTCCTTTCTCCTTGTAAAACCTCTAAGGTTATCCTTGAATCATTCCTCCTGTATTCCCTAGATACAGGGCATATCAAGATACCATTTATTAATACCAGAATCATTGTCTATATACTTCTGAAAAATTTCTCCACTGATTCTTAAAGATTGTTATTACCTTAATCCTTTCCAATTCATACTGTCAAAACTCATACTATCCCTATTAAGGGTGAAATGCCAACCTTTATGCATTCCCCTAGGATTCATTTTAAGTTACCGATGTTCTATCCTTAATTCCACCTTTAAAAAGGTACATGCATCCTTCCATGGATAAATCAAGTCATATATCCCTGATAAGGGGGTCTTATTCAATCATTCCCACCTCGATAGTATATTTCTAATTTCACAATAACATCTGTATTAAAAAGGGGGTCAATCAATATGGCCTCCAAAAGATAACAACGGTTATCCGCTTGTCTTGCCTAGTTTGGTAACGATAACAAGGATGTTCTGGAAGATATTGGTCGTGTTCAACGTGAACCTCTTCTTAATAATTCCTTATTTACTTTTGTTGTTTATCTCAACAGTCACCTCAATGTTGGGATATCTTCCATACCTGGCGTCTCCCTTTCTGGGTATCAAGCCACCGGTCTTACACTTCACATCCTTGAAGGTCACTTCCTTCATCCAATTTTCCTAATTTCTTACTTCCTTGTCTCCTCAGTCTATCCGCGTCTCATTATTTATCCTTCGAACTATCTCAAGGTTTCCTCGAATCCTCCCAACTTAAAGGGGGTACAATATATGTATCTCTTATGCCTTCAACCATCAATTTTAACTCATGGTGGATCATCCTCATCCTGACGATTACATACTTTTCTATTTCTATTGCTATGAGTCTTTAGGGTTTCCTCATACCCAACTCCCTTATCATTCCTCAAACTCTATTGCCTTTATATTCCTTTCTACTTCAGTTTCTTTTTATTTTCCTTTCTCTTATCATTATTTCACAAACCAATCACAACATAAGCATTGATTTCAAACATCCCGTCATTCTGGATTCGTGTCCTCAGAACGAATCTTGACAACTTTTACAACTTAGATTCATAATTCATCATACTCGTCCGCCTTTGTTCTGGCTCTAAAGCTTTTACACTATCTTCATAACCTTGGGAAGTACTTTCCTGTAAACAATTGACTGAACTTAAATCAGTTTATTATAATCTCTTGCTCCGTGCCTTCCTTGGCCTTTCACCAGCGGGTGGCCTCTCTCTTAGGAGGGTAAGTGACAAAACAGTCTTTTGTGATTCGTCAATCATTTAGAATCTCAAATGATTCCTGTATTTCCTTTAGCCAGGCTCTTGCCTCGACTGGGTCAGCTTGTTCCTTGGAACTCTGAGAGCTTAGCGACTTAAAGAACCTGAAAGAATTTCTCACCGCATTGTTTCCTCAGGGTGGTGGTTGGGGATAATAGTATAAGTTCAGTTTAGGCAGGTCCATGAATTGCCCAATAGGAGTACCATCCTGATTCTCCCTATCTTGTTCAACTTCTGTTTTCTCAGTATGAAACGTTCCAACCTTCTCCCATAATCGGGGTTATCTTATACGTTAAAAATCCTTATTTTCCACTTCATTATATTATGGGTTCCTTTTTATCTTGATGGCGACCTCCCTGACTATCACATTCAGGGTTTGCTCTAAATCTTATTCCTCAAACTAGCTTTCATCTAAGATTTCATCTTTAAGCTCCTGAACGTTTAGAACTCAAATTCTGTAGGAATACCTCATTATTCCCTTATCATTTTTCTCGGTATTAATCTTTTATCTAATTGTTGGCTCTCTGCCTTCATTCATCACTTTTTCTGGCACAATATGTTCTTTTCCGATAATTCGGTCTGTATTGCAATCTCAAACAGCTTTTCGGTACCGGCTCCAGTTACCTTCACTTCTATTTCCATTTTCTCAAAATCTCTTATAAACTCTCCCAAAGACATTATTATCTTGAGTCTCTCCTTTTTACTAAGGGCATCAGCCACCACATTGGCTTTCCCTGAATGATAAAGAATCTCCCACTCATAATTCTTGATTAGCTCTAACCGCCTCCTCTGGCTTATGTTGAGCTCTTTCTACGGGAAAATGTACTAGAGTACTTATGGCTTACGTAAATCTCGCACTTCTCTCCATACACGTAGTGCCTCCAATCTTTAGGGAAAAACTATTGCCACGAGCCCAAGCTTATGGGTGTGGATATCGAATTTTATATTCCCTTAATTTTCTTGACGCGTACGCGAGTACCTTGTTGTGCTATATAAGAGCACCCTAATTCCTTATGCGAAGCGTCACTACAACCTTTGCTTCAGTTCTTGAAAGCTGTTCTCGCATTTCTCTGTCCATTCGAACTTCTCAGTCTTACGAGTAAGCCGCGTTAAAGGGGCTACTATCTTTACAAACTTGAACGAACCTCCGGTAGTGACCGACCAATCCTACCTCTGGTAGTTTCCCTAACCATGGTCATCAATTCTTCAATGGTCCTTTATTCATTCTTGTTAGGATCCTCCACGAGATCCTCCTCAGCAACAATCCCTTCTAGGACAACATCCTCAACCACTACATCCTCAATATGAACATCATCCGGTCCTGCGTTAGGACGCTCTATCGGATCCACAATCCGATCTCCAATTAGTAATAAAACATCATCGCGTTGTTGCTCCTCAACCTCAGGGTTCGGAGTCCCGCTACCATCTACGATAACGAACTACGCTTCTATCGCTACATTTATAAGGGTTCCCATAAGGGTTTTAACTGTCGGTGCTACGTTAGGTAGCCCGACTATGAACTTGGCAAGAGTTCTTATTATCTTAGTGAACTTATTATCTTAACGTCACATCATCTCTGAGGTTTATAACGCTGGGCTCTGATACCACATCTGTAACACCCCCAAATCTGGGGTCGGGGATCCGGGTTGTCACGACTTCCATTTCCCTTAATCACACCCAATCTTAATAATTAATCAACTACTATGTACTTTGACCCCACAATAAACACACACCACAAGTTATAGTCTCAGAGATGAACATCCAAAAATAATCACAAGTCATTTTATTCCACAATTATCTGCCAATACACCTTAAAAGGTTTTCTGAATAAATTTACATATTCCTTGCCATTATTACAATTCATATTATACATAAGTCTGGTTCATCAATAGTTGAAAACCTAGCCTATTGGTAGCTCCTACCTCAGCTACGGCGGCATCAACGCTTCCAGAAGACTGCGGAACGTTTTCTAACCGCTTGCGAATCGGGAGCTTGGTCATGTTCATCTTTTCTATCTGTTGTTGTGTGATGAAAGAAGAAAGCAAGGGTGAGCAGCAAGCCCACCAAAATAATATGTATAATGATTATCAATATATGAGCCTTCTCATAGTACTCATTAAAGTCTTGGTCAAAAGAAATGAACCAAGTTTGATATCTTAATGCGATGAAGTCGCAAAATATTCAGTATATGTACATATATACTTTTCACAATCTTTGAAATCCTCTGACATGTATAATATACACAGAGTTCCAGTTTATAACTGTATAAAAATATTGTTGCAAGGTGATCTCATATATCTAACCTTGTCACAACGTTTTTCTGAAAATCTTTGTTATGCATAAGATAATCATTTATCAGATATAAGTTTAAAAGATGAAGTTACAAGATACTCCAATATACTTATATCTTTTCCGAATACTACTTGAACTACCACCGTTCAAGTTATAATTAGTTTCAAAAGTTCATCACATAGATGAGACTACAAGACAAGATTTGAATAGATTCAATCTTTGAATATCATTATAAATAATGAAGTTACGAGATACTTCATTAAATCCCGATATATATATACACCTATATATATACATTTCATACACTCCTTGAAAACCTCTGTTATGAAAATTATAAACAGAGTTGCAATATCCAATGAATTTGGAAAGGAGAAAACTTTGGCATAAACCTGATATCTTGCTGATCAGGCAAAGATACCAATAAGTAACCTTTTCTACTAGTAGATGGACGAATACCCCACTGGTCATCACCCTGGCCGCAATAGGACCTTATGCTGGACTGCCACTCAGCCACTTACGCATTTGATGGACTCCCACTGAGCCACTTACACTTTCATGGATGCCCACTGAGCCCATGTTGCTTATGCCGACTCAAATAGATGAACTTACTTCCCGAACGATGGGCAAGTAATCAAGATGTTTTCTCAAAACAGCAACCTCGTTGCGAATGTAAAATACACCACTGAGCCGGATCCCTCAAGTTTTGAACGAGTATTTAAATCCCCTTTAAAAGGAAGATCTTAAATATAAAAATGAGTTTTGGGATCCGCTCTAACTTTTAAAAATCATTTTGAAGACTCGAAAACACTTTAAAGAGTGTTTGGAGTAATGCTGATTTAATGAAGTAAATCAGTCCCAATATATTTAGAAAATGTCTGAATATTATTATTTAAATAATATTCCCATAAAGAATAATCTTTATACAAATAATTGAAGTAGAAGTGGTAAGACTTATACTTTAAATGAGTATTAAATAACCAAAGATATACTTATATGAAAGTACTATCTTTATTTGAATAATCAAAAATAAGTTTGATTATCGAAACATTATTCTTTAATAAAATAAAGAATATATCTCAGCAAATAATCGGAGTCATAGATCCTCAAATGAATATTCAAATAATATTCATTAAATAATATAAACTGAGTCATAAGCCCTCGAATGAATATTCAAATAATATTCATTAAATAATATAAACTGAGTCATAAGCCCTCGAATGAATATTCAAATATTATTCAATAAATAATATAAAAGAGTCATAAGCCCTCGAATGAATATTCAAATAATATTCATTAAATAATATAAACTGAGTCATAAGCCCTCGAATGAATATTCAAATAATATTCATTAAATAATATAAACTGAGTCATAAGCCCTCGAATGAATATTCAAATATTATTCAATAAATAATATAAAAGAGTCATAAGCCCTCGAATGAATATTCAAATAATATTCATTAAATAATATAAACTGAGTCATAAGCCCTCGAATGAATATTCATATATTATTCAATAAATAATATAAAAGAGTCATAAGCCCTCGAATGAATATTCAAATAATATTCAAATAATAAAATAAAAGGAGTCATAAGTCCTCGAATGAATATTCGTAATAATATTCATTGAATAAAATAAAGGAGTCATAAGCCCTCGAATGAATATTCGTAATAATATCCATTAAATAAAATAAAGGAGTCATAAGCCCTCGAATGAATATTCGTAATAATATCCATTAAATAAAATAAAGGAGTCATAAGCCCTCGAATGAATATTGGTAATAATATTCATTAAATAAAATAAAGTTATCGAATAAACCTTATTCGATTAATAGTTTTAAAAACTATATCAATATATATATATATATATATTTATAAATATATATTATACTCGGGTGCCTCGCCTCCCGGTTTAGAAATATGTTCACCTTTTATCCCCAATACTAAGGGTAAACTCAAATACCGCTTATCTCTAGCATAGGTATTATGCAACTATAAGCATTTGAACCAACAGATATATAAATCAAGAATATGAAACAGGCATGCATATATACCATATCACATGCTACAATATATCGCAAGAATTTGCTAATAACCAATATGCATTTATCGCAAGATCATGCATATACACATATACATCACAACAACAGTTATACGGGTAGAAAACTTGCCTGAGCGATTGGGGGTTACGAATGGCTCGGGACGAGTCTGGTAACCTATAAACAACAAGTAAGTTGGAATTAAACCAAAGTCACTTGTAAATCTATACATTAACCAACTTAGACTCTAACGCTCGCTTTGCGCTTACTGATTCTCTTAAGTCACTCGAGTACCCTCGGCTCCACCATTTTTAATAATTTAACCATTACGAGTTTTAAGGCGATTCCTTCGCGAGTGTCTTACCAACTGCCTATTACACCTTACATAAATGTTTCATACTTCAATTAGTCCTTTAAGGTCTTTAACCTATGTTTCAAACTAAGGCGAGGGGTAAGGGTTCGTTCGCGAAACGTCATTACTTAAAACGGCCGTTTCTCCTAAACCGTTCAGCGGAATCCAACGAACCACATATCAAAACGAAGCTCATAACATGAACTATCTAAAAATGGCAATGGTCAAAACCTAGCAGTGAGTTCAAGGGTTCTGATGTTAAGAACAAAAACAGTCTACGGTAAATCGGGCATTACGACAGCTATGTTTACGCGATTACCCAATTTTAAACCACTCCAAATCATCTCACAATCAACCCACAATCACAACCCAATCAAAACTCCATCCATACTTTATCATAACAGCCCGAACAACTCAACCTTAACAATTTATACTATTCTTTATCATGAATTTAAACTATACTTAAGTTCATCAATCAACAACCAAGATTTACAACTCCAAAAATATCCCAAAACCAACTAATCTCTACATACACAACCATCAAGCCTCTCATGAACTAGAATACTCATATTATGCTCTTAACATTCAATAACAAAGCTTGGTTAAGAGATTATACCTTCCTTGAAGCTTTTTAACACAATACAAGAGCTTTGAATGCCTAAGGAACCTTGATCCTTGCTTGTATAACCTTAAACTTTCATAAAAATTCAAGAAAACTAAAGTTATTTCTTGAAGGTTACTATTCACCATCTTCTTCCTTGATTTATTGGAAGAGATTGTGAAGTAATTAGGAGCTTAAACTTATAGGATATCCATATCTATGTACAAGGAACCTTAGATAATTACATTGTGATTTAACAATGCTTGGAACTTGATTTTTGGAAATTTCTTCTTTGAAAAAGAAGAAAAGCCGAGAGCAAGCTTGGAGAAAGAGAGATTTTTTGTGTTTTTGCTTTGATTTGATTCTTTGGTTGGTTGTTTTTGATTTGTTTTTGGGTAATTACCTTTCTAACCTTGACTTTCTGTGGTTATAAACCAACCACATCTCCTTCCTCCCTATGTCATGCTTATGTCATCTTGTGATGTCATCCTCCCCTCTTTGTCCTCTTCTCATTGGTTGGATGACATCATCCCCTCTAATCTCTTTGATTAACTTCCTAATTGTTTGCCTAATGACCGCTGATCTATTATACGGTTCGCTTAACTTTCGTTTTCGTTTATCGTTTGAGGGATCATACCCGGGATCTTATTACTTTGGTTCCCTTAACCTTTCTCAATATATTGTATTCCTTTTATGATCCTCTCTTATAATCCTTTAATTTAAATCCTTTTTATCATGTTACCTTATACTCAATTCTTTCCGTATCTAGTGGATTTCCGGGAAAAATCAAAGTGTTCGGAATTTGGATTCTGACGATCTTTACATACACTTATATCCCATATAAAGTACTAATAAAATCTCAGAATATCCATACCAGAACCCCTACATAGTGTGGCATGAAAAGTTTTCTCATTCAGCATAATCTGCAAAATCACTATTAATAAGGGTTTCAAAAATTTCCAAAAATTGGGGTTATTACATTTTATTTATCCTAATTGAATATAAATCCGTAGGAATTTAATCTCGTAATTATATTGTGATTCCCATAGTCCTTGATAAGTCGTAATTACGGTCGTTTTTCAAAGTTCGTTTTCTTCGAAAACTAATAGCGTTTATATACACTCATTTGGTACGTATAGTTGTAATATCGATTCCGAAACTCATTTTCTTATGCACTATATAGTGTGGGCTCAAAAGTTTTCCCGTCTGTCAGGGTTACTATTCATTAAATATTTTACAGGGTCTCAAAAATTCGAGTTATTACAGTTATCCTCTAGGTATTTGTTGTTACTGTCTAACAAACAAATAGGGGGAGATTGAAAGGCATATGTCATAGCCTATTTGTTTATTCGAGGATTTAACTCAACTCAAATAAGGATGTAACAAGTAAATAATGGTTCTATCGTCAAAGAGATCTCACTAAGTAACATATGCCAAAGGATTAAGTAATATTGTTCATCTACGGACTTGAGGACTTAATTCACTGGAAGAAGCTCAAGAAATTGATCAAGCCTCAGTGATATAAATCAAGATTGTGGATTTAATCAAGTGACAGAGATCTTGTCAGGGTATCAATTAATTACAGGGATTTAATCTGAAGAAAATCAAGACATGAAGAAACATCACAGATGTTAGTTATTCATGAACCAGACAGTACATCGAGTGTCAACATTGAAGTGGTGAAATGGATTCATAAGTTTCAGTAATTTTCAGAAGATTGTCAGAAGAGTGGTTGTTGTTCAAGAATAGTATTAATTCTCTATTAATTAATTAAGTCATATAATTTAATTAAGAAAATAAATTATATCTGCAAAGATTAATTTATTGATTAATTGAATTAATTGGTTATTTAATTCTGAATTAATATTATGTATTTTTCAGAAATGATTTTGAATTAATATTCAAAATTAACTCAGCAAGACAAATATTTGAACTGGTATGACAATTGGATTGTCATACCGAAACTCTTTCCAAGTCTTTTTAGATTGTCTTGCCGATAGTCTTTCCAGCTTAAAGGATTGTCTTGCCGATAGTCTTGCCAGTTCAATCAATAATCTCACTGATTGTCTTGCTAGATCAAAAGGATTGTCTTGCCAACAAATCAAGTGGGTTGTTTGATTACTTAAGAACAGAAGCTGATTTTCAACAGAAGACATTGAATATCTCAACCAACTGAAGAACACAGAACAAAAAGAATAGCAGAGAACTTATTATCTTCAACTGCAAAATATCAGGACATTAATTTCTAGTATTTATTATTAAATCTAAACCACTAGAAATCCTTTTCTTGTTATTGTGTAACTATCTAGCGGATCAAAATCCCTAGAACTTAATCTCAAATTGCTTTTAGCATTTGATCTTTTTATTTCAAAAATAGAAAAAGTTCATGTCGAATTTATTCTAGATTTGGAATAATTTATTTAAGATTAATCCCTTGTAAATGATACTGTTGTTGTAACACCTTTCAAGTTTAATAATAGTTTTATTTAACTTGAATTTTATTTCATTTTTTAATTTCACATTTTATTCGATTAAACGTTATAGTTTATATTCAACCCCTTTTCTACAAACATATTGGGACCTAACAATACATATCCTATTTCTAGAACACAGGTTGTTGCACATCTAGAAACAACAGAACAAAAGATTACAAATCCTGATATGCTGAATCATCTGAAAGCATCAACTTTAGTAGTCAGATCCTTACACACAGCTAATGAAGCAACTACTACTCAAATCAATCAGATTAAAGAATCTTTGATTGCTTCAAAGCTGACTACTCATCAGGAAATTCAGAGACAAATTTCACCAATAGTTTCCAGAAAAACTACAATTGAATCCAATCAAGCTAGATTGGAAGCTAATCAAGGTCAAATGTTTGTCAACTTACAGAAGTATAGAATTCAATGGAACTGATTCTTTCTCTACTGCTTGGTGATGATTCCAAAAAAGGAGAGAATATTGTTAAATCTAAATGAAAACAGCTATCCTGATGCTGAAAATTCTGATGGAGGTAATAAGGGGGACAAAAGGATAGCACAAGGAGAAGAAGTAGAAGAGTTGAAAATTTGATTGCGTGACTACAAAAAAATGTAAAAATCTTCACAAGTCACAACTGTTGCTGATGAAGACCAAGGTATTCTGTAGATAGAAGCTGGTGCTGAAGCAAGTCAATTTCTTCAATCTCTAAAAGACAACTCTGTTCTAAAAGGATCCGAAGATTCAATTATTTGACTCTAAGGAGAGTAGAAGAATATGTGCAAAAGAAAATCCAAGAGTTGATCTTGAACAACTAAGGCAAATGGAGGAAGACTTCAAGTATTCCATGAAGACAGCAAATGCTGATATTGCTGTTATTTCTCAAGTACTTTATAAAGATGATCCTTTTAACAGACCAACCAGAGGTGTAGTTATAAGGGAAATCAGTTAAGCAGAAGATCTCAGATCACAAGTTACAGTAACTGTTGACTTGAATCTTAAAGAAAAAGATAGGAGAGAAGTCAAATTTTTCAAAGTCTAAAGCCAAAGCTGTTGGAAAGAAGAAGAAGAAAGTTATGGAAGCATTCTGAGCTGAGGAAGTGGAATTAACCTCTGACATTGCTCAAGTTAAAGAAGCAGTTCAGGATGAAGAGTAAAGTCTAATTTTCACTGAAGCAAGATTGAATATGCATACTTGATTCCTACATTTAGATAGTTTTGACATCATCAATTGGAACTTGTCTATATTTCTGTAATGAACAAGTTGGGGGAGATTGTTAGGAGCAATTGATGATATCAAACAGAAACTATCAGAAGTATCGACGGATGATGACTACATCGACGGATGATGACTACATCGACAGATGATGATGACATCGACGCATGATGATGACATCGACGGATGACGATGACATCGACGGATGTTGATAATTGACGAATAATGATATCAACGGATGATGATGTCAACGGATGATAAAATTAGTATTTGTCACATCAGTTGATCTTTAAGAAGGAAAAGGAAACATGAACTCAATGTGGTGAAGAACTTTATCTCGGAAGCAATTGTATAGGTTTTCTTGTTGTTAATAGAATAGGAATCCTTATACATTGTTAGTTGTGCTCTATATAAAGCACATATTGGGTTCATGCTATAAGCATTGCGACATTGTTATATCTTTCACATAACCTAGAAGCTCTCAAGGATATTTGTTCATTCTTTCGAGAGAGTACGATTGTAATAAGTTTTTATCAATTAACATAAAAACTGTTGATTCTGTTGAAACTTTGTCGAATTGATTGTATTAACTATATTCACCCCCACTCTACAGTTGATTTGGGCCTAAACACTTTAATGCTTAAAACTGATTTTATTGATGATTTTAAGTTACTCGTGTCATTCTAAACTTCAATAATTAGAAATTCTTGATGGAAACCCGATTTTGGGCACTACCAAATTTTTTCCACCACCGATGATGAACACCGGCGAAATGGTGGTGGGCGATGATGATGTTGAGCCCTATGATCAAAATAAACTCATCTTTTTACTTGTGTTGATGATTTTAAGTTTTTAACAAATTTGGGTTCGTTAGTTTATGATATAATTTCAGAATTTGGATTATGTACTAAGTGATGATATAATGATGATTCTAGTTTTTAATCTTTGATTTTTAGATTTGATATATATGATGTAATGATTCATTATGTGATAAGTTGTTATTTGAATAAGTGAATGAAGTTGCAATTTAAGCCTTAATGTTATTAAGATAAAGTTGATTAGAGAAAATAAGTTATGTTGATGATTGATTGTTGAATAATGGGTTAGTTCTACGTATGGTTAGGCCATGTCGAAATTTCATTAGAAATCATAAAATCAAAAGATATTATCAAGTTTAATCATAATTGTGTTTTAATCCTTGAATATGTGTTATATGTATTATTGCAATTAAGTACGAATCTTAGTAGTGTGATCGAGTTATTGTATATATATAAATTACCTTACATACTAAGTGACCTACGTGCGATGTGCACTTGCATTTTAAAGTAATAAAGTATTAAATTACTTATTCACTTTTATATAATTACTTTATAATTTATTATTACTTATTTATGTATTCATCACGAATGGGTAAAAGTCAGAAAGGTTATTGATGACTAGTATTGTTATTATATAAGTACGCGTAAGAAGTTCAAGAAACAAGATTTGAAGGAGTGAAGTACTAGAAACTCGTGCTCGATATCCATGCAAGTGTATAAAGTCATTTATCTAACTATTCCTTTACACTTAAAATATGAATTCCTTAAACCTTATCTTGATGCTGAAACAAATTGCTTAATTACTCGTTTCTTGATAGTACCTTAACTTATCTTAATTCCCTATATTGATAAGATTAATCCTCATTTAAGTCATATCGTATTGTTCCCTTAAACGGAATCCATACTCTTAATTCTTTAATAACTTATTAGTAATACGTTGAGTTGAACTTTTATTCCTTTAGATAAGTAAGCCTTAAATAAGGGTTTGACCTTTGCTTTTCTGCCTACTCAAAATTTAAACTTACATTAGTGATCTATCAAAGACCCCTTTTTACTTTGGAAACTAAAATGGAAACTTTAGTGACTGAGGTGCCGATCTTGTAATTTATTATTATATTAGGCCATTGATGCCCAGGGAATCCCGTATAGTTGAGATTCACATTGGATATGTGTTCGGAGCTCTGTCATGGGCTGATCATATAACTTTGTTTGTCACACTGAGTTTAGTTTCCATAATCCTTATTTGATTCATATTTTTTCTTATTCAGTAATGACTTTACTTTGGTACTTTAACTTCCTTTCATATTGCAATGTCTATTACTTTGTCATCTACATCATATAAGCACTTGTTGGGCTGTATGATCAACTTTTTTTTGATTTAACCTTACAGCTAGATCAAAATATGGTGAGACTCATTCAAACTGCTCGTATGCAGACCGGCGGTTCAGGGCATCACTATAGGCAGTAGTTTGCATAGGTAGTGACCAAGGGGTAGAATTAGAAGTGAAGGATTCAGAAATGTGAACTTTGGGTTGTAATATTAAGTTTAGACTTTTGAATTGATGTAGTGCGTAATAATATCAAGACTTGTGGTTTCGTTATTTCCTAGCTAGACATGTGGCGTTCCTGGTGTGGGGCGGTGTAAGATTTTTTAATTTTCATCTTTATTTTACTAAAAATAAATGAGTAGTATGCCATGATTGGCGTAAACTCTGAATAAACCTTTTTATATCATAATTAAGTATCATACTAAGTAGTGTGAGCCGTGATAAGTTTTGGTATCAGAGCTACTAGTCTGATTCCATGAACAACGTATAGGATTAATAGGAAGATAAGATTATAATTGGGGATGGTTAAGGGTAGCACTTTTAAGAACCCAAGATGAAAGTGAGATTGTATTTAGACTTTAAGTTAATTATTTTGCATGTCATATGCGTGTGTATATATATATGTATGTTAATAGCAGACTAGGGACCAACCCGGACATTCAAATTCAGCCCCATATTCCTTGTATGCTGAGATGCTTAGGGTGTGTGATGATTTTCACGCAGAGAACAACTAGCTAAAGAGGCTAGTAAATTTTATTTACGAGGATGCAAGGGATTCACCACTGAACCAGGACCCGTCCATTATTTCTAGACTTGAGACCCTGATTAGGACAACTAATGAGTGCCTTCATACCATGGTTTCTTACCATGATGTGGAGAGTCAGCTTGCGGTCCAGATGATTGAAGATGAGTCGCAAAGGATTGTGACCCAGCCGAGCCGAGGATAGTGATTATTAGATGATTATTTTAGTTTCAACTATGATGATGTAACCCGTGGAACTAGACTCGTTTATTTTTCTCATATTTCTATTCATACGCTTGTATTTTGATGTTACAGTTGAATTTTGGTGGATTTTTTTTATATTTACTGATGCATTGCACTATTTTATAATACTTACGATACCATGATATAACTGTTAGATTATTATTATTCTCTTGTAAATGATTCCCTTTGATTAATGATTCACCTTTGTGAATGAACACTTTTTTTGTGAATATCAGTAAGATGCCTCCCCGAAGAAACCGCACCCAAAATACTAATAACTAGAATCAAGGGGATCCTAACTTAAACATGAATCAACTCTTGACACTACTTCACCAACAATCAGTTACCTTAGCTCAACAACAACAATTACTTCAACAATAACTCAATCCCCCTCAAGCCCCAGTGGTAACTTTCAAGTCTTTCCGGTCTATCAACACGCCTGAATACCATGATGATCAAGATCCTGTTAAAGAAAATGTGTGGCTAAAAGAGATGGAAAAGGGTTTTGCGTTGGTCAAACTTGGAGAGAATCAAAAGGTGGAATATGCTTCCTACATTCTAAAAGGTGAGTCGAACTATTAGTGGGAGTCGGTTAGAACTTTAGAGCCCGGAGGAGTTATAGTGTGAGATAGATTCAAAAAGATATTTCATGATAAGTATTTACGAAGGTATTTGCAAGCCAAGATTGAAATTAAGTTCTTTGAGTTAAAACAAGGAAATATGACAGTTACCGAGCATGAAAAATGTTACCCAGTAAGAAGATAATTGTTTAAGGGGGATTGGATACAATTATCTAAACAAATCGATATCAGGATTTAAGAGTAATAAAATCAATAACAATTTAGTAATTCTGGTATAAACTGTTATAGAACTCTCTCAAGAAATTCTGATGTTCTTGAGAGTTGCTAGGTTACAAAAATACTCGAGTAATGCACACTAATAATGATGACCCATTCTGTGTTTATATACGAAACAGTTGCTCTATCAATCTCTATCAATTATAAGATATATTACAATGATATTTATAATGTTTCCATACATATCTAAATTTACAGCTTCGTTCTTACAAATCAAGAACCGGTAATAAACTACTTCTCAATTGCTGGGACTGTATAAATAAGTAGGTCTTGATTTATCCTATGATCTAGTCATATCTTGACAATCTTCATCCTGATGCAAATCCTGACTGCATGCAAATCCTGACTGACATGAAAATGTTTATTGACTTGAAAGATCCTGATTCCCATCAAATCCTGATTCTGACTTGGATAGTTTCTTCTAACAATCTCCCCCAATTTATTCTTTGTAAAATATGCATTAATTATGTGCTCTATCTGATGCCAAAAATAGGAAGACAAAATGTAGAGTAGAAGGTTGTAGAGCATACCCAATTACTGCTAACAATTTCATGGTTATTGATAAACCCTTGAGTATTCCTTTGTGCTCTGTTCTTTCTATGGAGACTATAATTTGGACTTTTTCCTTATGAAACAGCTTTATCTTCAGCCTTCCTCTTCCCAAGAGTATCAAGACCAATCTCCTTTACCAACAACCACATTCAGTCAGCTGAAACTTCAATAAACTTGGCTGGAGGTGAGTTAGAAATAGATGAGTTTTCAGGAACTGATATGACTGGATCAGGAAAAAATGTCTTCTCACTGTCAAACAAGATTGACTGATCAGGAGTAGCATGTAGCTGTGTCTACATCCTGACATTTTCTTTCATAGCTTGAAGCTTAGCAGCTAGCTTCACCAACTTTCTTTTCTTCTTTGGAACAGCTTCACCAACATCAGCATATTCGTGTTCTTTTGTACTAGTTGTCTCTAACAGTTTTACATTTAACTTGAATACAATAGGAGTTTCATTACTATCATCAGTATCCGATGCATGATCAATAGCACTCCTTCCAGCTCTTGCTTTCTTTTTCTTTTCTACAAGTGTCTGTCTAACTCTGGATCCTAATGGAATGTGTTTCTTAGAGCAAGATACTCTCCTTTCTCCACCTTTTGCCTCCTTTTCTGTTGGTGTAGCTGAAACAACCCTTGAACTTGACTGTCCTTCTAACACTTCAGTTCTAGATGGTTTTGCAGTTTTTAGAACTGATTTCTTTTGGGAGGAATCAAAGGTGGCTATGTGTTTGGTTTTGCATTTGGAAACAGGGATACTTAGGTCAGGAACAGGGTTTGATATCCCATGTCCCATAGTATCAGGATTTGATGAAGAATATCTATGTGGCATTACCCTTTGCATGAATTGCCACATTTCCATAGGTAGAATAGTCCTGCCTGCAAATTTGTCCTTTCTTTTTTCCATGTCATGTATATATTTCGATGTAGTTTGAAAAATGGACACTAACTCGTTATTATCAAAAGATACATCAAGTAAAAAATATGTAAAAATCAACTGCAAAAACCTAGTATATCCTATGACACCATTTTTATCTTCTAACCTAGCTATCAGAAATTGCAGAATGGTATTACCATAATCAAAAACATGATTGAATATTAGAGAATACCCAATTTCCAGATAAACCAGAAGTAATGCATCAAAGTTGGATAGCTTATTGAGAAAACCGCGACTGATGCAATCAAAATAGAAGTTCCATTTTTTCTTGAGCTTGGTCTTGAAAAGCTCCCTAACTTTGGTGAACTCAGTGATGTGACCTATATTCCTGTCAAAGTCAAAAAATGTACTTGTAGGTCTCATCACTACAGTTTTATCGCCTAATGGAGAAAGACCTAGAGCTTTTTCCACTATCTCAAGTGTGATTTCATACTCCTTTTCATCATAAGTGAAGAAAATAGTCCCTTTATTGGAATCCATCCTTGCAGTAGTCCAAATCTGCATAACATGTCTATACCAAACTTTTGAAGGATATGTTAAAGCATAACCAAGGTGACTATGTTCTAGAAAGTCTTGAATTATGTTAAAATCAGAATAAATTTCAGCATGAGACAAAGGTGTTTTGAAATTATTTGCAGCAAAGGTATGGTCATGGAGAATGTATTTGCTAGATACAAGTTTTGATATGAAATCAGTAGTTGCCATTATTGAAAATTAGGGTTTCACAAAGAACTTTGAGTTTGTGGGTTTTGCAGAGAGAAAGAAGAAAGTGAACAATTTGTGTATATTGTGAATATGATTTGTTTATAGAAAACTGATAGAGATATAACTACACAGTAATACAACTTACACATGGAAACAATTTATTGGATGAACAGTTATTAGTGGACCAGATAATGCGTTAAACTAGTTCATAGTGCACGTCTTTTAAGGAACAGTTGTGTGTTACTGCGCCTATAAACTAGTAAATACCTTAACACATTATTTTGAATTACAAATGATTCTCAATTTAAACACAAAAATCACTCTCAAATATACTAAATTAAATCAATTATCAATTAAGAAATATAATTTTACAAAATCACCAAGTACACAAAATCAGTATTTGAACTGACCAAGATTCGAGTACCTCGTCAGGATTTAAGTTGTCAGGATTTGACATACCTTGTCAAGATCTGATTGTCCTTGTCAAGATTTGACTTACCCTGGCATGACATGGTGTCTCAAGATATGACCTTCCTTTATCAGGATCTAACTAGTGCAATCAGGATTTGACTGGTTACATTTTCTCATAGCTGAAAATTGCAAGTTCATGAATGAGATTAGCTAAAGTTGCTTCTGGCAATGACTTGGTGAAGATATCAGCTACTTGTTGATCAGTTCGAACAAAGTGCAGATCAATTGTTCCTTCCATGAAATGTTCCCTGATAAAATGAATTCTTATACTGATGTGTTTTGTGAGAGAGTGTTGAACTGGATTTCCTATCATAGCTATGGCACTTTGATTGTCACAGTAAATAGGAATTTTTGAATATGACAATCCATAATCCAAAAGCTGATTTCTCATCCAAAGAATCTGAGCACAACAGCTTCCTGTAGCTATATACTTAGCTTCAGCTGTAGAGGAAGAGATATATTTCTGCTTTTTGCTTTGCCATGTAACAAGCCTTCTACCTAAATACTAGCAGCCACCTGATATACTTTTTCTGTCAATTTTGCATCCTGCAAAGTCAGCATCTGAGAAACCTATCAAACTAAAATCTGATTCTCTTTTATATCAAAAACCAAGAGATTGAGTTCCTTTCAAATATCTTAGAATTATTTTGACAGCAACTAAATGAGGTTCTCTAGGCTTGGCGTGAAATCTTGCACATAAATAGGTTGCCTACATAATATATGATCTACTTGCAGTTAGATAAAGTAATGAACCAATCATACCTCTATAAGCAGTGATGTCAATTTCAATATCTTGATCAGGATCCACCTTAGTAGTTGTGGCCACTGGAGTTATAGCTGTGGTATTTTCTTACATGTTAAATCTAGTCAATAAATTCTTTTTATACTTAGACTAATTTATAAAGATAACTTCATCAGTCTGTGTGACTTGCAATCCAAGAAAGTAGCTCAATTCCCCCCAGCATGTTCATTTGATACCTTGACTTTACAAGATCAGAAAATTTCTTGCACAGTTTTTTGTTAGTGGACCCAAAGATTATATCATCAACATAGATTTACACCAAAAGCAGATCTTTACCCTTAATAATGTAAAACAAGGTTTTATCAATCGTACTTCTCTTGAAACTACTTTCAATCAGGAATTTGGCAAGTGTTTTATACTGGGCTCTTGGTTCTTATTTAAGTCCATACAGTGCTTTATCAAGTCGATAAACATGATTAGGAAACTTCTGATCAATGAATCCAGATGGTTGCTCAACATACATTTCTTCTTCCAGTTCTAATTCAGAAAAGTACTTTTGATATCCATTTAAAAGACCTTGAAATTCTTATGAGCAGCATAAGCTAAGAAAATCCTTATAGCTTCCAGTCTTGCCACATGAGCATATGTTTCATCATAGTTAATGCTCTCTTGTTGTGAATATCCCTTTGCAATAAATCTAATATTGTTTCTAATAATAGTTCCATATGAATCTCTCTTGTTCGTTAGTCTTGGTACAAGCTTCCGTACTTCATTCCTCTAAAATTCATTCAACTCTTCTTGTATAGATGTAATCCATGCAGTATCCTTGTGTGCATCTTTCACTTTCTTTGGATCCTCCTTATAAATGAAGTTATGATAAAGACATTCATGTTCAGTTGCACTCCTTATTTGAACACAAGCATCAGGATATCCAATAATAAGATCAGGTGTATGATCTTTTGTGCATTTCACTAATTTCGGAAGTTCAGTCATATTTCCTGATGCTCTCTCTAACTTGGATGCATAATTGAAATCATCACCATGTGAAGCTCCCCCTGTGTCAGTGCTCTCATTTCCTGATTGTGCAGAGTTTCTATTAGATGACTATTCACCAAATTAATCTTGATGTTCAGTTGAATGATTTCCTCCTGAGGAACTATCATTTGTTAAATTTGTATGGCTTGAAAATTTTTTAGTTAATTCAGTAATGTCTGATCCATCAGTATCATCAAGATTTGATTCACTAGAGTTATGATTGTTTCAGTGTTGATGTTTCTCCCCGTCCACATGTGCATTTTCAATAACCAACTTTAGGTCAGGATTATCAAAGTCATGATTTAACATATCATCGGGATTTGACCCATCACCAAGATTTGATCTATCATCAGGATCTGATGAGTGGTCAGGATTGAAGTCAATTCCTGATTTGGCCTTTTGATTTGCAAACACAAGTTCTTCATGAGTATCTTCTTCAAAATCAGGAATCTTCTTGTCATCAAATGAAACATGAATAGATTCAACAATAGTTCTTGTCCTGAGATTGAAAACTTTATAGGCTTTGGAGGTTAGATATCCAACAAAATACCCTCATCAGCTTTTCTATCAAATTTTCCAAGCATTACAAGATGTATTCTTAATACAAAGCATTTACATCCAAAAATGTCAAGATGTTTCAAGCTTGGCTTCTTTTTCTTGATCATCTGATAAGGAGTTAACTCATGCCTGTTAATGAGAGTTAAATTTTGAGTATAACAGGCAGTATTGACAGCTTCAACCCAAAAATAAGTTGGGAGATTTGCTTCCACAAGCATTGTTCTTCCTGCTTCAATCAATGTTCTGTTTTTCCTTTCCACTACTCCACATTGTTGAGGAGTGGCAGGAGCTGAGAATTGTTGAAAGATTCCTTTATATCTGCATAGTTCATTCATCTTGGAATTTTTTAATTTTGTACCATTATCACTTCTGAGTATTTGAACTTTGTTTTTGAACCATTTTCAACTAACCTTATGTGCTCCATAAGAATATCCGAAGTCTCATCTTTCCTATGCAAAAAAAAATACCCATGTAAATCTGGTAAATTCATCAAAAACAACTAGGGTGTACCTTTTCTTGTTGATAGACATTATATTCACGGGACCAAAAAGATCCAGGTGTAACATTTGATATGGCTTTTTAATGGATGATTCTGACTTACTTTTAAAAGAATTCCTTCTTTTCTTGGCTTGTTGATAGGAATCACACAGACCATCAGGAGAATAATACATGATTGGTAGTCCTCTTACCAAATCTTTATTGACCAGTTCATTGAGATTATTGAAATTTAGGTAAAAAAACCTTTTTGTGCTAGTTCTAACTTTCATCTACTAATGCTTTGCATATTAGACAAGTCTTAGGCCCATCAATATTTGCATCAAGTTTGGCTTCATAAATATTTCCATGCTATATCCAATCAAAACAACGTTCTTTGACATCTTATGAACCACTTCACAGTGAGTATCTTGAAATACAACATGGTATTCTCTGTAAGTAATTTGGATGATGCTAAAAATATTATGCTTCAGTCCATCTACTAGAGCTACATCTTAAATGATGACATTTCCAGTGAAAATATTGACTTACCCCAGTGTTTTTTCTACATTTCCATCACCATAAGAAACCATAAGGCCATCCTTCATCTCATATTCTGATAACAGGGATTTATTTCCAGTCATATATGCAGAACATCCACTATCGAGTACAAGCACATTATTTTTATTTCCCTGCAATCAGTAATGAGGAATAAATTAGCATTTTTAAGAACCCACACTTGTTGGGTCCTTTTTGACATTTTATGTTTTTATGTAGCAGAAGACATCCTGTCAAGATTTGGTCCATCAAGATTTACTCTATCAAAATTTGCTCCATAATAAATTGCTCCATCAGGATTTTTCGTGACAGTTTCAACTCTATAAGATGCATGAGTATTCAATTTGGCAGTTCTAGCAGAAATAACAATTTTATTAAATTTTGGCAAAGGATTATAATTGTTGTGATACATACTATGATACTCATTACAAGTATAGATGGAATGCCAAACACTACCATAGTGAAAACAAGGGTTCTGTGGTTTATAAAATACTTTTCTACCACTAATATTAGATTCAGGAATAATAACAGCCTTCTTTTAATTATCATGCATGTCACACCCCAAAATACAACACACACTGAATAAAAGAGAACCATAATTATTACAAACTTATAAGTCTAAAGGACGATAATGATCTAATACAACCCAACCAAAATAATAACAATCCCAAGATCTTTACAAGTTCAGAGTTTGGAACAGCCCTTCTAACTAATACCACGATTACATACTGGCGGATTCTTCCTATACTATATATATTCTACCTGCGCCCTCAAATGGTCTTCACCCTGCCTACCGGTTGACTTACGGGCGGTCTGCTTGGTACGAACCATGATTGCTAGCTGTAGAACAGGGTTAAACACAAGAAAATGAGCTATAATGCTAAGCAAGTACTAATCATTCCACTATGCAAGACATTATCTCAAACTCATGAGTTCATAAATCAAGGGGTTATGGATACTTGTAAGAATGAGAATAAAAATCATGAAGTTATAATATGAAGACAAGGTAAAATTATAGCAATTGAAACATGGTATATGGAATCATGATATCGGGCAACATGTTATAGTATAAAGGCATGGTAGAATCATAATAATTGAAACATGACATATGTTATCATGGCATTGGGTAATCATGTTATAAATATCAAATCATCAAAATCATTTTAGGACGCTACGGATTACAGCCGGTGATCAGCCGTGAAGTAATCCCGAACCTTGTTGGGTTCTCAAATATAATGGGATCCCTAGGCTATATGTGAGCCTATCAATAACGTGAAAAGGACTTGCGTCTGGGTCCAATCCACTAAGATAAGAAAACATTTATTTTATTTTTAATGATTTATAACATGGATTCCGGGGAAAAGTTGGGTATCAACTTAATTGAATTAGACTCAAGGGAAGAACATTTAAAGGAAAAGTAAAAATCAAGTTAAGAGTGATTAACTGAAGTATTTGAAATAATTATGGACATGGGGTTGTTATAACTAAGCATTCATGGGAAATGTATATGTGTGCAACAGTTATAAGAATAAAGAGGTAAGTAACTTGCCTTTCAAAGTTCTAAGATTATTCGATCTTGATAGCACGAGTCTTCCCCTTCGCTTCGGAACCTACACATTATATTAACCTCATTACTATTCACCCTTTATCGATTTATATGCCTATAAGCTTCTAGACTAACCTTTACCCCTATTATAACTACGATTACATTAACTTATGAATACACATAATTTAATCGCATGCAATTCAAGTAATCCACATAGTCACATAATCACGTAATGGCATGGCATATGATATTTAGCTATTATCACCTAAATCTCTAAGCACGTAAGCAAATAACATATAAGAACTATCCCTAATGCTTCACTCTTTCTATTCTGACCTTAACTTAAACCAAAAGATGCTATGCAACACTCAGACCTTTAACTTCTAAGTCCCAAACGCAACATACACCACTAAAGTTGCCTATTGCTACTCGAGGGGTGCTCCTCGAGTGTCTTGGTGAAAATGGGGTGTTTCCACCTATGGCCTTCACTCCAAATCATTTCCAAGAGGGTGTTAAGACTCTAAAACAACTTCTAAAGTTGGTAAGACTCAGGGGCCTTACTCCTAAAGGTTTACAAAGATCAATACTCTCACCGAAGTTCCCTGGGAGCATCAGTTTGCACTACCTGTGCTCTTTGGAAAATATCTCGACTTCTACATAGGGTCTTCTAACAAAACCACTTCCCATGAATTCTTAAGACCTAAAACTAACTTTCAGACTTGGTTTCAGGCCAAGGCATCACCTAGGCCTCTCTAAGCTTCTGCACAAAGTTGACTCTGCCCAGCCCCCACTAGAATTCAAATTGCTCTGTTTTTACTTACATAAAACCCACTTTTCTCATTCAATTTTTAATTCTAAAGGTTTTTAAGCTTTCTAGGGATGCATTATACTTATTTAAGCCAAGGCCCCATGAAGTCCTAGCCTAAGGCATGGTTATAATCGACCAAAGTTCAAGTTTACCTAGCCCTGCCCTGTTCTGAGTTGCTCTCGGTTATGGGGGTGTGCACCTACCTAAATGCAAGTTTCTTATAGAGCCATGGCTACTGGACTCAAATATATCTCAAGTCCTAACTCCAGTGAACTTGGGCCTAGCAAGGCCTCACCAAAACTCACTTAAAACAGCCTATACTTAAGGTGGAAAAATATGCTACTTAGTGCCTAGTGTACCTCCTTCCACCTTAACTGCCATATCAACAGCAAAACCAACATGCAAGCCCATAAATCTATCCTACATTGTACACAACCCTATTAAATATCATTTTATGGAAACATATGATCATAAACTTAGCCATAATAGTCATTTACTGAGGCAAAAACAAAGAGCATAGCAGAGCAGATTTTACATGTAAACTTCTAAGCAAATTTTTGAACCAAAATTACATGGTAACAATGATGATTTAATTATAACTTATTATGGTACATAGCATATTAGAATTTTAGAGCAAAAATCGTGGCATGCATTGCACAAAAACTCAAATTCAAGTCACATAGCACATTTGTTCGAAATATCACCTCTACTACGACATGCAAGCATTAACTTCAACTTTTAGTGTAAAATAATAGCATGCAAGGATAGAAACTTTGTAAAAATACATTTTAAAAGATCATGGGTTCTTTAAAAGTCACATGCAAAGCTTCTTTCTTTTTGGAAAATAAATAAAATTAGCATACAAACCACAAAATTCATTCGGCTTCTTAGGAGTCACTGCCGAATGCTTGAGGCCAAGATCATGGCTTGAAAGTAGAAGAAAAACACTTCATCAAGACCATCTCTTGCTTAAGTTATATAAGCCATAATTAGTTCAACTCTAGATTCACAAGAATCAAAGTTAAACCCTTGGCTTTAACTACATGCAATTAAGAAACTAACCTCGAATGATGATATAGACACAAGTGAAATTGTCATTTGCTTAGAGGAGCTGAAAGATGCAAGAAGATGAAGAAATGAAGAAGAAAAAAGAATGAGAGGGGAGGGGGGTGTAGGCGCGGCCGAGAGGGAGGGGTAGAGAGAAGAGAGGGTGGAGGGTGGAGTGAGGTGTTGGTGAAGAAAATGAAGTGAGTGGAGTGTATAAATTTATTTTTGTCTCACTAAAATGGTAATAGAGTTTGAACTTACTATTTTGTCCTTCCTCCACTAATAGCCAACTTTTGCATGCAAGGTTTTATTGGCCTTTTGCTTGGTCAAATGGAGATAGTGGGGAGTGAAAGGACGGTCCTATCCTTGACCTCTATTTGAGTGGAAATTTCATGCAAGGGTACACTCTTAATTCCATAACTATTAAAAGTATAATTTAAAAGAATGAGTTTTAGTAATTAAAATAGAAATCCATAAATCACCAAATAAATACCATAAATACTATGAGATTTTAAAAATTTAATAAAATTATTTTCAAAATATTTCGAACAAAATTTTTATATTAAAATGATTTTTCACATGATATTATACTAACAAATAACTCATGAAAATTATATTTAATACATTAAAATTACACAAATAATTGCAAGTAAATTGATTATATTCCACAATACTAAAATAAAAATGTATCTTCTAATCGTAACTATTCAAATATTATTAAATCGCGAGAAATCTCTATTATTTACTAATCCCGTAGCGAAAATCTTACTCGCGTACGAAATTTACACACTTAAAATATTCAGTAACACTCGCAATGCCAAACGACAAAATTATACACAATATATAATGAATTCGCATAATCGGCCTTATAACACAGAATATTTAGGAATATATATATCGCATTTATAAAAAAACTCTAATATTTACCGGTCGTCACATCCTCTCCCCCTAATAAGATTCTATCATCAGAATCTAGGAGAAAAATTGAGGATACCGATTTCGAAGGTCAGATTCCAACTCCCAGGTTTCATCTTCGACCTTTAGATTCCTCCATAATACTTTTACCAAACTTACTGCTTTATTTCTAAGAATTCTCTCTTGTCGATCCAGTATCCGTACAGGTTGCTCTTCATACGATAAATCAGCCTAAATCTTCACTGGTTCCATCTCTATCACATGGTTGGCGTCTGGATTATACTTATTCAATAATGAAACATGAAATACATTATGCACGTGCTGATATTGTGGCACTAAGGCTAACTCATAAGCAACTTTCCCTACTTGGTTCAAGATTTCAAAAGGTCCAATGTATTTTGGCTAACTTCCCTTTCTTACCGAATCGGGTCAAACCCTTCTATAGTGATACCTTTAGCAACAAAGCTTCCCCAATTTCAAATTTTACATCCTTCCGGGCGGGGTCCGCGTACTTCCTTTATCTATCATGAGCAACAATGAGTCTCTTCTTGATCACAGTGACAATGTCTTTTATTTGCTGAATCAATTTAGGCCCATAAATCTTTCCTTCTCCAACTTCATCCCAACTCGTCGGTGTTCTATACTTTCGTCCATATAACGCTTCGTATGGTGGCATGCCAATACTGGAATGGTAGCTATTGTTATATGAGAATTCTACGAGTGGTAGATGATCGCCCCAACTTCCCGAAAAATCAATTGCACAGCTTCGCAACATATCTTCAATATTTTGGATTGTTTGTTCGCTTTGGCCATCGGTTTGTGGATGATATTCCGTACTCATGTTTAATTTCGTTCCAAGATTCTCTTGAAATTGCCTCTAGAATCTCGAGTTGAATCGCGGGTCTCGATCCGAAACTATTGATATAGGTACACAATGGTGTAACACGATTTCGCATACATACATATTAAATAGTCTGTCTAACGAAGACTTATCATTGATTAGAAGCAAATGAGCCGACTTCGTAAGGAGGTAAACTATCACCCAAATTACGTCGTGTCCAGAACGTGTTCGCGGTAAACCTAATACAAAATCCATGGCAATATTTTCCCACTTCCATTCTGGAATCTTCAATGGTTGAACCAAACCAGTTGGTCTCTGATGTTCTGCTTTCACTCTTTGGCACGTGTCGCATTTTTAAATCCACTCCACAATCTCCCTTTTTATGTTCGACCACCAAAAATTCTTTTTCAAATCATGGTACATTTTGGTACTTCCCGGGTGAATCAAAAATCTTGAGTTGTCTGCTTCTTTAAAAATATCATTCTTCAATTCAGTCACATTTGGGATCCAAATTCTTGTTGAAAATCTCAACACACCTTGTTCGTCTTTTTGGGTACATATCTCTTCTCCTGTCAACTGATTATTCTCTCGAGTCATTACTTCATCTTGGCATTTCTTTATCCTTTCTAATAGTGTCGATTAAAAATTAATGGAATAACATATTTCTTCCGCTCTTCCATGATCACAACGCTCTAATTGCAATTTTTCAACTTCATCAAATAATTCCTTCGACATTGTTATCATATTTAACCTTTCCTTCCTACTCAAAGCGTCTGCTACCACGTTGGCCTTTCCCGAATGATACTGTATCGAACAATCATAGTCTTTGATCAATTTCAACCATCGACGTTGTCTCATATTCAGCTCCTTCTGAGTAAAGAGGTACTTAGACTCTTGTGATATGTGTATATCGCACACTTTTCCCCATATTAGTAGTGTCTCAATAGCTTCAAAGCAAACACTATCACAACTAACTCTAAGTCATGAGTCGGGTACTTCTGTTCATGTGGTTTAAGTTGTCTTCAAGCATACGCTATCACCTTCCCATGTTGCATCAATATGCATCCAAGTCCTTTGTAAGAGGCATCACTGTATATTACAAAATCTCCCTTATCATCTGGTAATGCTAAAACCGGAGCAGTTACAAATCTTTGCTTTAATTCTTAAAAACTATTTTTGCACTTCTCCGTCCATTCAAAAGTTTCATTCTTCCTTGTCAATTTGGTCAGGGGTACGACAATCTTCGAAAAATCCTTTACAAATCTTCTGTAGTATCCCGCTAGTCCCATAAAACTTCTCACTTCTATTGGCGTCTTCGGTCTCTCCCAATTCATTACAGCCTCAATCTTTTCAGGATCTACTCTAATACCTTCTCTTCCAACAATGTGTCCTAGAAATCTTACTTCAACTAACAAAAACTCGCACTTCAAGAACTTGGCATACAATTTCTCCTTTCGCAGCACTTCCAAGACTATTCTTAGATGTTCTGTGTGATCAGTTTCTGTCTTTGAATATACCAGAATATCATCAATGAAAACTGTGAAAAACTTGTCCAAATACTCCTTGAATACTCGATTCATTAAATCCATGAAAGCAGCTGGTGCATTCGCCAACCCAAAAGCCATAAGGAGAAACTCGTAATGTCCATATCTTGTTTGAAAAGCTGTTTTCAATATGTCTTCAGACTTATTCTTTCATTGGTGGTATCCCGATCGCAGATCAATCTTCGAAAAACAAGAGGCTCCCTTGAGTTGGTCAAATAGATAATCAATTCTAGGCAAAGGGTATCTATTCTTAATCGTCAACTTGTTCAATTCTCGATAATCTATGCAAAGTCTCATGCTTCCATCCTTCTTCTTCACAAACAACACTGGCGCGCCTCACGGTGAAACACTCAGTCTTATAAATCCCTTGTCTAGTAGTTCTTGTATTTGCTTTTCCAATTCCTTCATCTTCATCGGTGCTATCCTATATGGAGCTTTCGAAACGGGTTCGGTGCCATGTGCAAGGTCTATTGTAAATTTAACTTGTCAGTCCGGGGGTAAGCCAGTAAGTTCTTCAGGAAAAATGTCCAGAAAATCTCTTACCACTGAAATGTCTTCCGGATTAGAAACTTCTCTACCTTTATCAACTATATACACCAAATACGCCTCACATCCTTTCCGAATCAATTTCATTGCTTGCATCGAGGTGAGAAATGTCTGAGTTTTCTTTTGGCCCTTGAACATTACTTTCTTACCTTGAGGTGTACATAATACTACTCTTTTATCCTTACAGTCTATTTGAGCACTGAAACTTGTCAGCCAATCCATTCCTAAGATCACATCGAATTTGCCTAATTAGAAAGGAATAAGGTTCACAGGAAAAACGTGTCCGGCTATCTCTATTGTACAATGAGGGAAAATATGATTTACAGATACTCTATCTTGATTAGCTAAGATAATGGATAAGGGTTCATGCATCAATTAGTTTCTCAATGCAACTTAGCAATAAAAGATTTCAAAATGAATGATCTTGTGGCTCCCGAATCAATCACTACTTTAGCACTAGCAACATTCACAAAAAGCGTACCTGACACCACATCAGAACTTTGAATTGTATCATTCACGTTCATGTTGAAAGTTCTTGCTTGAGCTGGATAAGTCAAAGCTGGGAGATTTGAGGATGATGTTATCTGAGGTTGATTGCAAGACATTGGGAATGATGGGGTTGGCATAGGAGTTACTTGATTTATAGGGTAGGGTACAGTAGTCAGTTGCATCAATTGGTTATTACCCACACCTTTGCATTCTCGTGAGACATGTCTTGGTTTCCCACACTTATAACATGTGATGTTGGGCTTCTGATTCTTACATTCATGAGCATAATGGCCTTTCATATGACACTTGAAACAAACTATATTCGCCTTATTCCAGATTCCCGTATGTCACCTATTACAAATCTTACATTCCGAAATTGATTCTTGCGGGGGTTTCTATCCACTGGTTGATTGCGATCTTGTTTCTTCTGATTTATTCCCAAATTCTTTCTTCTTAAAGTTTCTGGGTCCACTCTGCGGTTTCAACCTTTGATTAGTTCTCTAATTCTGGCCCTTATAACTTGAGCCTTCTTCTACCGTTTCAATTCTTCTTTTCTTGTTGCCTTTCTCCTTTTGATTTTGCTCACTCTCACCTTCAATTACCATTTCCTTCTGAACCACTTCAGCATAGGTGGTCAACTCAAAAGCTGCCACACGACTCCTTAACCAAGGCTTCAATCCCTGCTGGAACCTTTTTGCCCTTTTCTCTTCAGAATCAACATACTCTCCCATAAACCTAGAAAGTTCCGTAAAATTCTTCTTATATTCACCGACTGTCATGTTGTCTTGCTTTAACTCAAAGAATTTCATCTCTATTTTTGTTTCCATGTAGCGAGGAAAATACTTATCCAAAAATATTCTCTTAAACCTATCCCAAGTAATAACTTCAGCAACTTCTAAAGCTTTTGCCGATTCCCACCAATAGTTTGATTCACCTTTAAGAAAGTAAGTGGCATACTCCACCTTCTGATTATCTCCAACATTTGTTAAGGCAAAGGCCTTTTCTATTTCCTTAAGCCAAGCATGAGCTTCTATTGGGTCTTGTGTTCCTTTGAATTCTGGGGGTTTTACAGATTGGAATGTTTTGAAAGTAGTGACACCTTCTGGGGTGGTTGAGGGGGTTGCATTTATTGAAGAAGTAGTTGTTATTGGGCTATGGTAGTAGTTTATTGGCGTACCAACTCCAGAAGTTGTGCTATATCAGGGTTTTGGTTTTCTCCGTCATTTTTTTGGTTATTTGTAAGTCTTCCTCGGGCTCTTCTAGGTGCCATTTTCTGAAATAAGAGTTATACAGTTTGAGTGATACAGAATTAGGGTATTATTTTGCTGTCATCATGGTATACAGTTTTCAAAAAATAAAGGTGATGCATGGTGATAAGCAAGAAATTTTTAAAGGAGCAATTATAGGAATCAAAGAAAGTGCATAACTGAATTTAACATGGTTCAAGTTGAAAGGTACGAATCACAAGGTACAAATATGATTACAGATCCGATTTAAAATAGTACGAGAGTCTAGAAATGGAAACAAATAAAATGGTAATAAAAGGAGCAGCCTAATCCAAGCAACTAAAGGTCAAGTCTCCTAAAGCTCGTCCTACGCCTCCTCCTCGGACTCCTCCTCCTCAGACTCCTCCACACGGGTCCTTGCAATCTCGGGGGTAGTGTCCTCACATAGCATCTTGACCACACTCCCAAGCTCATCCACTATCATCTGCACAGTAATCTGACTGGTCCGGTCGCGATGCACGGGCATTTCCTCCAATTTTGATGTGGCTACCTAGATCAGTGACTCAAGCCTCGAAATGGTTTTCCCCTTACATCCATCACCCATCACTGGCTTACTAGCATAGAGCTCCTCAAGACGTTCCATCAGCCTGACATAATTTCCTTGGAGAGCATCATGATGCATCCTTACGTCATCATAGACAGAAAAAGGAATTGTGGCATTCTGCGGGGTCGAAGATGATGAATGCGCACGTTGCTGTCAAGTAATATATATATATATACAAAGGTCAGATATGATTTATTCGAATATCGCGTATTAGCACTCTCGATAATAATATATACTCATACTTCCTGTGGTCCTAATTGGGCTGTCCAGGACTCTAAACCTAGGCTCTGATTCCAAAAACTGTCACACCCCAAACTACAACACACACACTAAATAAAAGAGAACCATAATTATTACAAACTTATAAGTCCAAAGAACGATAATGATCTAATACAACCCAATGAAAATAATAACAATCCCAAGATCTTTACAAGTTCAGAGTTTGGAACAGCCCTTCTAACTAATACCATGATTACATACTGGCGGATTCCGCCTATACTATATATATTCTACCGGCGCCCTCAAATGGTCTTCACCCTGCCTACCGGTTGACTTACGGGGGGTCTGCTTGGTACGAACCATGATTGCTAGCTGTAGAACAGGGTTAAACACAATAAAATGAGCTATAACGCTCAGCAAGTACTAATCATTCTACTATGCAAGACATTATCTCAAACTCACGAGTTCATAAATCAAGGGGTCATGGATACTTGTAAGAATGACAATAAGAATCATGAAGTTATAATATGAAGACATGGTAAAATTATAGCAATTGAAACGTGGTATATGGAATCATGATATCGGGCAACATGTTATAGTATAAAGGTATGGTAGAATCATAATAATCGAAACATGGAATATGGTAACATGGCATCGGGCAATCATGTTATAAATATCAAATCATCAAAATCATTTTAGGTAGTTACGGATTACAGCCGATGATCAGCCACGAAGTAATCCCGAACCTTGCTGGGTTCTCAAATATAATGGGATCCCTAGGCTATATGTGAGCCTATCAATAACGTGAAAAGGACTTGCGTCTGGGTCCAATCCACTAAGATAAGAAAACATTTATTTTGTTTTTAATGATTTATAACATGGATGCCGGGGAAAGATTGGGTATCAACTTAATTGAATTAGATTCAAGGGAAGAACATTTGAAGGTAAAGTAAAAATCAAGTTAAGAGTGATTAACGGAACTATTTAAAATAATTATGGACATGGGGTTGTTATAACTAAGAATTCATGGGAAATGTATATATGTGAAACAATTATAAGAATAAAGAGGTAAGTAACTTGCCTTTCAAAGTTATAAGATTATTCAATCTTGATAGCACGAGTCTTCCCCTTCGCTTCGGAACCTACACATTATATTAACCTCATTACTATTCACCCTTTATCGACTTATATGCCTATAAGATTCTAGACTAACCTTTACCCCTATTATAACTACGATTACACAAACTTATGACTACACACAACTTAATTGCATGCAGTTCAAGTAATCCACATAGTCACATAATCACGTAATGGCATGGCATATGATACTTAGCTATTATCACCTAAATATTTAAGCACGTAAGAAAAGAACACATAAGAACTATCACTAATGCTTCATTCTATCTATTCTGACCTTAACTTAAACCAAAAGATGCTATGCAACACTCAGACCCTTCACTCCTAAGTCCCAAACACAACATAAGCCACTAAAGTTGCCTAATGCCACTCAAGGAGTGCTTCTCGAGTGCCTTGGTGAAAATGGGGTGTTTCCACTTTGGGCCTTCACTCCAAATCATTTCCTAGAGGGTTTTAAGACTCTAAAATAACTTTTAAAGTTGGTAAGACTCAGGGGCCTTACTCCTAAAGGTTTACAAAGATCAATACTATCACCATAGTTCCCTGCGAGCATCAGTTTGCACTACCAGTGCTCCTTAGCAAAAATCTCGACTTATACATAGGGCCTTCTAACAAAACCGCTTCCCATTAATATTGAAGACCTAAAACTAACTCTCAGACTTGGTTTCAGGCCAAGGCCTCACCTAGGCCTCTCTAGGCTTCTGCCTAAAGTTGACTCTGCCCAGCTCCCACTAGAATTAAAACTGCTCTGTTTTTACTTACTCCGTCTTTATAGAATATATATTTTATCGGAGTAATATGAGAAAACTTTTATATAGAGCGATATAGCTTATGACTTCTTTAGTATTCTTGTTCTTTGATTATGTATGTATAAATTGAAGAATACTTTAGTTATAATCTCGGAATTGTAACTAACATTTAAGCTCGTAGCTTAAGGATTTTAGTATACTTATGTTTTGACAATTATAGAGCCAATATAAGCCAAGGTCGAAATAAAAGAAGTGCAAGTAATTGGATTTGGATTTGTGCTTTTGAAGTTAGACAAATGATTATGAATTTTACTATTGATCGATTTATAATCCCACGGAACACTGCAGACGTTAGTGGGGATTATACGATACCTTTCGTAATAATTTTATAGTCACGAAATATATTGGCCAAGATCGAGATAAATAATGTGCAAGTAATTGGCCAACTCGCGTGGTTTAATCCATCTTTGATATTTAAAAAATTATAAAGCTTACTATTGATTGATTTATAATCCAACAAAACACTAAAGATATTAGCGGGGATTATACGATATCTTTCGTAATGATTTCTATAGTCACGAAATATGTTGACCAAGATCGAGATAAATAAAGTGCAAGTAATTGGCCAACTCGTAGTTTGTCAAATATAAAATCTCACTCGGGAGGAGTTATAGAGATTCATGAAATCTCACTCATGAGGAGTTATAGAGATTTAGTACTTGTGATTTATATATCTTCTTATTTATATGTTTCTTTTTGAAGATCAGGTACTTGTTTGAATTCCGAGTTCAAATCTTTGTTCTCTTTTCTTTTGAGAAATTTCTTTATAAGAGATCTTGTATTAGAGCTTCAGATGAAGTAAAAAAATTAAGTACAAAGATCAAATAAAAGAAACTCAAATAAGAAGCTAAAAATTACCACTTTTGGAAAACGGTCGGAAAAGTTCGCCGAAAAAATTTGCCGGAGGTTCGGCCGAATTTTGGTACTTGGATCAAAATTTGTGCAGCCCTTCGGGAGGTCGGAGAGTGGTAGTGGTGAGCTCACTGGGTGGGAACAATCTTAGTTGGGTGAAACAAAGCTTTTATATCAAAAATCTTGAATATATGTTAATATATCTAAAGAGAGAAGGTTTTTGAGAAGTATATGTTTAGAAATTTGAGAGAGATGAAAAGAGAATACATATTGAAAATCCCAGCAACTTTGTGGCTCTTAGCTTAGTTGAATTTGGTTGGGGGTGGGGGTTTATTTGTAGCAGAAGTTAGGTAGTTTAAATTGTTGAGATTTAAGGAGAATGGATGGTGGATGATGGAAGTGGCATGGATTGATGACATGGAAGGCAAGGTGTGTTAGTTGTGTTTCTTTGCCACTTTTCATATGAGACAAACAAGTTTATGGATCTCAAAACTCAGCTGATTTAATTTAATAAAAATATCCATTTTATTTTAATCATTGTTTAATCATTTAATTAAGTATTAAGCACCTTTAAATATGACCATCTTAAAAATACTTAAATAAATACCATAAAAATATGATAATTACCTAAATATTATGAAATGATGTCCTATAGGTATTGGCCAACTTTTGTCAATGGTAATAGGTCAAACGTGGTCAACTGTGGGACCAACTGCCTCGTTTTTTGTGCCTGAACAAAAATTTTTGAAATGTTACGAAATTTTTACCATGCATAAAAAATACCATTTAAATGATTCATACGAAATTTCAAGTCATTTTATCATATCTATGGATTTTATCTAGATTTAAAACGGTTCTGTCAGCCTTTTCTTCTGATTAAAAATACCATTGGTCTTGAAATAAAAGAGATGGATCTTTTGACCAAAGTTTTGACTTAAATAAATACAATAGATAGATTTCCTAATATATAAAATATATTTGGATGGCAGGAAATATTTTTTATTATTTTTGAATAATTTTCTCCGAAAATGCTGATTTTACGAAATGAGGGAAAATTATGTCAAGTATACATGGAAAGGATTATAAAAATGGATATTAATATTTCAATCATAAATATGTAATAAAATTTGAATAAAAAATCTTTTGATGGATGTAAAAATATATTTTAGAGTGAAGAGTAAAATATTTTTGATATAGCACGAGTTCTCTAAAGAATATTTCTGATATATTTCTTTTTCGAGCTTGTTGCCTTATTGATGTTACAACATAGATCTAAAAAATATCATGTCTTGATATTTCTTCTTTGATAATATTCCATAGAGATATATTCCATAAATATATAATTTTGATGTTTCAGAATAATGGAATATCTTTTTAAAATAAATAGACTTGAAAATAATTTTGCTAATTTGACCATTTGACTTTGATCTGGATCAATTAAGTTCATGTCCTAATAGAGAAGATCTACGTGTAAATAAATTTTATGTTTAATCATACAAATACCATAATAAATAATATATCGAAGATATCCTTTCAAACTTGACTCCATTTTCATTACTGTTGACAAATTTAACTGATGTTGTGTTGGTGGTAACTTTATTAATATTTTTATCAGTGTATTTATTATAACCCAGACATTCTTTCCAGTTTTTATCATTAATAAATCTATGGACCTTACTTTCTGATGTCATCCAAGTTTTTAACACTTCTCTCTCTTTTTCTAATACTTCCTCTGGCATGGCATATTTAATGTGCATCTGAGTTTCATTATACTTAGCCCTTTTACATTCATCTTCAGTTTCATGCATATAAATTAACTCTTTTTTAAGATGATCATTCTTCTTTTTAAGCTCTCTATTCTCAAGAACTATACCATCATTTTCAAGAGATTTATTTTTGAAGTTAACATGCAAAGTTTTTAGAATCGTTTTTAACTCAAATATATTATCGGTATCTATGGGAAAAATAATCATTTGTACCTTGTCAGTAGAAGACACATCTTCTCTATGATTTTCGATTAGAGCATAGCATTCATCATCACTTTTAGGTCCTGATGTGTCCATCCAGTCCTTGTTTGAGCTTGAGGTGATAAGTGCCTTCCCAGTTGACATTGGACATTCAGGTGTAAGATATCCCTTTTCATTACAGTTGTAGCATGTCACCTTGGCCTTGTCAAACTTCCTGCCCTTGGAATAGTGACCTTCAGTTTTATTGAACCTTCCCTTGCCATCTCCTGAATACTTCTTGTTGAAACCACCTTTTCTCCGTGGTTTGCTAAACCTCATCCTCCTGAATCCTTTCATCAACATTGCATCCATCTGAATTACTTGAGGATCATCCAACTCTATCTCAGAAGCCTCATCAGTGTCAGTGTCAGGATCTGATGACTCATCAGTATCTGACATCTCAACAATATTCCTTCTTCTTGAGTTCTCACTAGTCTTTTCCTTGTACTTGTGAGTTTCAGCATTTAGTGCAATATATACTTCATTTTCTGTCCTTTCCTATTCTTTCTCAGTTGAATCTCCAAGTTAGGTTTTGTGGCGCCCCAAAATCCGGGGTCAAGGATCTAGGAGGCCACGCCATCTTGAATACTATATACCACATACCTCGCATCACAATATATAAATACTCACACTTCACGACCCCACACTTACCACACACACACACTTATAGGTTATTGTCTTTGAAACGAACCATTCATTACTAGAGTAAATCAATCCACAAAGTAATCATTATTACAACCCAAAAGTAATTAAGTCTTACCGGGGAATACCCTTTAAGTAAGGCTAGTCCGTCGGCCAAATATTTGTTTCTTATTCATTACCTTACATAAGTCATACTTGTAAATAAGCTGGACTAAAAACTACTGAAAACCAATCCAGCTTATTCAGTCTACCTGTGGTATAACACCAAACATCCTACGGAACAGCTGGCCATTTCCTACCCGTTTCCTGGCTGTGAGTTTCATGATAGGCATCTTGATTTACTGTTGTATTGTGTCAATTTAAGAAAATAAGTGTGAGCTATAATGCCCAGCATAATAATGTACAGTATGAAATCACTGTATGATAAACTCAAGTAAAACATCATATATGATAATTATGTTTTATTCAAAAAATAGTTTTCCTTGGTGATACACACCTTTTTCTTATGAAAACAACTCTTTAATGGATTATTATCATGCGAATACCTTAATGATAAACCCAACACCTAGGCTTGGGTTACGGTATTGCATCACAATTCCAATTGGAAGAATAGGACATTCATTGGAGCCAACGCATACAATGCTCAGTCGTACTACGGAAATAGTAACCTTTTTTATATGTAGATGGATGATTCCCTTTTTATTATCAGTTATCACCCTGGCCGCATTCAGGCCCTTTCTGTGTCCATCCCTCTCAGGTACACACTTCGCGTTTATCCCTCTCAAGACACGGTTTTGCATCAATCCCTCTCAGGTACGCATACTCCACATGTTCATCAGTATATAGGATACCTTCTCATATGGTAGTAAATTGGTAGTCTCCCTAGTCCTCGAAGTACTGGAGTCTACCCCTCCTTGTCCTTATAAGAATCCCATCATATATATGGAACTTATATTGTTCCCCAAGCATATTGTTTGTTGATAGGTACACTTGGATATGTACGTATATATATGCACTTCCGAGAATTTTCGGAGAAAGTACTAAGGATGTGAGTTGACCGTTGTCAACATATTTATTAATTAAGGGGGAAATTTCTTTTGAAACTATAATCAAAATATTTAAAATAAGTCGAGATAATATTCTCCGACCATTTGAAATTATTCGAATGATTTTCCGAAAATCAGAAAGTATTTTTAATCAAGTTTTATGTTTTTTAAACCATTAATAAATCATTTAATAAATAAATAATAATTAAATAATAATTATTGTATAATTAGACCTCGAATGATTATGTTTTAAAAGAACATTTGAAATAACATTCCCCAACTATTTTACGTTTAAATAATTAGGGTAACCTTTATCAATATAATTAATCGAGTTTGAAATAAATAATCATTGGGGAATACTTCTCCTATAATAAATGAATAATTAAAATAATATTTATTCCTCGAACAATTAAATATAGTTGATGGAATACGATCTTTGGAAATCGTTTTAATAAAAGTTCGAGGTATTTAATATTTCATAAGTGGACGTTGAATCCCTTAAAACGTACTACTACGGATTTTTAATTGTCCTATAATATCACCAGAATTTAACCGTGTTTTTATTTTGAAATCCGGACCGACTCTCGGTCTTATAATTATACGTCACGCTTATAGAGAAGTTAAACATTTTACAATATATGCTTATCGTACAACATCGCTACATTATGCGAAAACTTAATTACTAAGTATCATGGCAAGCATGGTATTAATACAATGATAATAAAACAATCCTTTCACAACACAACAGTAAATGGAGTTGGGTTCGTAAACTTTCCTGGGTATCTCGAGGTGGAGGATGCTCTAGGTTCCGCTCAGAAATATATAATCATAAACACAGTTCGTTTTGTTAGGTCCCGTTCTAATTTATGGTGACTCACACTCATGTGCTACTGATTATGCACCCTCTCGACTTATATTACTATTATAATTTCTTTAAGTCATTACTCTTGTTGGGCATATGTTATGTACTTGATGATTTCATAAACAAAAAATCTAAGTAGATTTTACTTAGTGAAATAATGTAGCACTCGATGGATAAGAATTATAGTCCCGACGGATAACTCTTTATAGTCCCGACGGATGATTAACTTATTATCCATCGAGTGAGTAGCTTATGTAATAATAAGTTTATAGCACAGTCATGTATGCACCTTTGTATAGAATCTGTAGTAGCATATAAGTCATGTTGACTTTAACTAGATATGCAGAATAGGTTGATTAATTGTACATAAATGATGTCTTGTAATTCTGCATAAGTGAAATAGAGTCAAGTGCCAAAATAGCTACCGATGGATGATTAACAAAGCCATCGACGGATGATCAAATGACTATCAACGGATGTTTAATATAGCAGTCGACGAATGATCAATTAAATAATCAACGGATATTCTGAAAGTCGACGGATGATCATATGAAGAATTCAAACAGCAGTTGAACAGTGAAAGCTGACACACAGCCGTCGAGATGTATACAAACACACTGTGGAAGCCCATTAACTGGGTAATAGAGGACGAAAAGCAGCAAAGCTTAAGACTGTTAGATTTTATATTTGTTCAGTCTTTTTGACTTTGTAATCTTGGTATTATATAAACCAAGAGAGTAGCAAATGGAAAAATATTTGAAATAGCTAAGAAACACAAAAACAGAGAAATCTTAGTAAGCAGAATCTTTAGCAGTTCCTGTATTCTCAGTAGTTCCATTTGTAAGCAGCTGTGAGCATTTCTGCACACAGAGTCCTCTCGATATATTATATATATCTCTGGTGGAATTGTTTAAATCCACCAGAAAGTTTTTAAAGATTCTTGTTTTTAATTACTTATGTTTTGATTCAATTAAGTTTACATTCCGCATTGTGCTAATCAAAACAAATATATCTATAATCGAGTTGAACATTTTTATTTCAAGAAAAAGGTTCAAGAATTCCATTCAACCCCCTTCTGTAATTCTTGCTACATTGTTAAGGGACTAACAATTGGTATCAGAGCAAGCTCTTAATCTACAAAGAGTTTAAAGATCAAAACAATTCAGCAAGATGAACAAGAAAGATGTTGGAGTCAAGATTCCTTTTCTTGATAAAGATAGTTACCATCATTGGAAGGTAAAGATGCATCTTCATATGCTTTCTCAAGATGAGACCTATGTGGACTGCATAGAAAGAGGTCCTCATGTTCCAATGAGAGCTGCAACAGGAAACGAGCCATCTGTTCCAAAGCCAAGGCACGAATGGTCTAACCCTGACATTGAACAAGTCAGGAAGGATAAAAAGGCCATGAACATTTTGTTCAATGGAGTCGATGCAGACATGTTTGATAATATTATCAACTACAAAACTACCAAGGAAGTTTTGGACACAATACAAATAATTTGTGATGGCACTGAGCAAGTAAGAGAAAATAAAATGCAGCTCCTGATTCAGCAATATGAGCATTTTCACAATGAACAAAGTGAGTCACTCACTGACATTTTTAGTAGATTCCAAAAACTACTAAATGCTCTTAAGTTGCATGGAAGAGTCTATCAGGATAAAGACTCCAATCTGAAATTTCTCAGATCTCTTCCAAAGGAATGGAAACCAATGACAGTCTCATTGAGAAACTCACAAGATTATAAGGAGTTTACTTTGGAGAGACTGTATGGCATTCTGAAGACCTATGAGCTTGAGATAGAGCAAGATTAAAGAATGAAGAGAGGAAAGAAGAAAGGAGGATCCATTGCACTAGTTGCTGATCTGGAAAAGGAGAAGGAAGTAAAGATGGAAGCTGTAGAATCAACTTCAAAGGTCTGTGAGAATAAGGGTAAGGGGCTAGCTGAAAGTGAAGATTCATTGAGCCAAGATGACATGGAGGACATTGATGAGCACCTAGCATTTCTTTCAAGAAGATTTGCCAAGCTCAAGTTCAAGAAGAACTTTGGAGCAGCCAAGCCAAATAGAAACATGGTGGATAAGTCAAAATTCAAATGTTTCAAATGTGGCTTGGCAGGGCATTTTGCAAATGAGTGTAGAAAGTCAATTTCCAGTAAGAAAAGGTTTGAGTTTGTGGATTATAAGCAAAACTACTTTGATCTACTCAAACAAAAGGAAAGGGCTTTCATTACACAAGAGAATGACTGGGCAGCTGATGGTTTGGATGAAGATGTCAGCTATGTCAATCTAGCCCTAATGGCCAAGTCTGATTAAACAGAGACAAGTTCCTCAAGCAATCAGGTAATCACTACAAACCTTGCACATTTATCTAAAGCTGAGTGTAATGATACAATAAATGACATGTCTACAGAATTGTATCATTCGCGTGTTACACTTAAGTCTCTCACTAAAGAAAATGCTAAAATCAAAGAAAACAACTTGTTTTTAAGTGAGAGGAATAATGTGCTTGAGTCTCAGTTTGTTGAGTTTGAGAACCTAAAAATTGAGTGTAAGATTGCCAAGGAGGAATTAACTGGGTCCTTGAAAAAGGAAGAAATTTTGAAGAAGCAGTTTGAGCGTGAACAAGAGGTGATTAAAGCATGGAAAACATCCAGGGATGTTCATGCTCAAATCACCAAAGTTTAAGGAATTGAGTCTTTTTATGATGAAGCCTGGAAAAAGAATAAAGAGAAACTAGAACCTATTTTGGTAGATGGGTTGCTGATAGATGTAGACTCGACAGATGATGAGGACTATCCGTCGGATAACAAAAGGTTTTATCCGTCGAATGATAAAAATCCTCATCCGTCGGCTGTAAGCAAACCCATTAGCAAAGCCAAATTAATCAAGCTAAATGATAAGTATGGGTCTGTTTCCAAGAACTTTGTTTCAGGAGAGTCAAGTCAAGCTAAGAAAGGGAAAAATGCTAATATTGGTCACATGACTGTCAAACAGTTAAGTGACAGACTTGAGAAAATAGAGGTAAAAACAGAGACTAAAAAGAAAAACAATAGGAATGGTAAAGTAGGGATTAACAAACGCAATAACTACACACCTGATAAATATGCTCCTAGAAAAATCTGTGTCAAGTGTGGTAGTGTAAATCATTTGTCTGTTAATTGCAAATTTTCCATGCCTACTCCCATGTCTGTTTATGTTACGACCGGCATTTTATGTAATATTATTTGTGAATTTGGTATAATATTAAGTCAAATGAAAATATATTCAATGATTGTACGTTTGTGTGAGTGAAAATTTCTGCATTATAAATTTGCTTTGGGTAGTATATGATTTTTCAAAGCAAGAGTTTATTTAATTTCTTTATTTTTGATTTATAAGGAATATTCTACGCTTTGGAAAAATTTTCTTTTAAAAGACATTTTGTACACAAATTGTGAAAATGATTTTATAAAGTCTCTAAAAATACAAGTTAATTTATGGTAGAAATTTTATAATTTTTGAACTTGTATTTTATTTTATAAAAATAAATCATTATAAATTTTAGTTGTCATAATTATTAAATTACATGAATAACCTTGCATGCAAACTCTCTTCTATTTAACCAAAGGGCAAAGAAGACATTCTCCACCCCACTAACTCACATTTTGCTAGCCAAATTACCTCCTTGACCTTGCATGCAAATTTGCCTAACTTTAGCTAGAGGGTTACTCTTGTCATTTCCTAAATCCACTCACATTTAGTCTAGTCAAAGACATAAAAACAAAACTAAAGTGATGATCACTCCATTTTCACTCCACCCTCCCCTTTTCTCCTCCCTCCCTCTCGGCTCAACCCTCCCTCTCGGCCATCCCATAGCCGAGGCCCTCCATCCCCTTCATTTCTTCATTCTTTCACCCAAACAATCATCTTATATTCAAGTAATTTTACTCCCTATATGTTATTCTTATATATTTCAAAAGTTTAGAGTGAAAAACCTATGTTTTGACCTTGCATGGTGATGTTTTTGTTAAACTCAAAGTGAACCTCCTTGATTCTTGTGAATCTAAGGCTTTCACCATGAGTTATAGTATCATAGGGTCAAGAATGGCTAGACATAAGAGTGTTACACTTATGCGAATGCTGTTTTTACCCTAATCCATTCGGCCATGACTTGATAGGAGCCGAATGGATGGTGTTTTGTTGCCTTGTTAACATTTTTTGTGTATTTTGTGATGATAACATGAATTTTGTAGTAAAGTCTTGATAAAATCCTTTTGCATGCTAGTTGATCATTTAGTTGTAATCCATGTTAGGCTTGCATGTTGAATTATGATAAAAATTTATTTGGAAATCATGTTGTTTTGGTTTGAAAAACCCGAAGGCATGCATGCATGTGGAATTCTCTTAGTTTGTTGTGAAATTTTGATTATTTGGAAAGATTTTGTTAGTGAGCCTTAATTTCAGTAGGAATAATGTGATAATATTGATTTATGCTTCTTGTTGCATGGTAATAATTTGTGGTTATCTTTTATAAAAATATATATCTTGTTGTTTCAAAGGCATGAAGATTTGCGATTTGTTAAGAGTAGTCTCTTTTGTTTTGCCATAGTTGCACCTTAGGTAAGGATGATCTCACCAAGGGTATTTTAAGAAAAAGGGAGTTAGTTCAGTAGAATACCAAGTATAGGTCTTGGTTTAAGTATTTAGTTGTTGTTAGTTGGGTTTGTCAAGTTAAAATCTTGGAAAATGAGAAGTTATAGTTTCTGCAGAAAAATCAGTTTAGTACCCTGAGGTTTAGAGTGAGTTTTGACCATGTCATTGATGTGCACTTTGAGGCCCAAGCCACCAGAAGTTAGTATGGGGAGTATATAATAGGTTTTAGGAGTTGGTTGGAGGTTTGCATGTCATTTGGTTAGGTGCACAAGTAGAATAACAAAATCTGTCCAGCAGGGGACAGTTTTGTTGCAACTTAGAAATAGGGAGATTTGGCCATGTCATGGGTAGGCCCTCATTAGGCCCAATTGGGCCTTAGTTAGAGGGTATGTCAGAGAAGTTTTTCCAACCATAGTTCATAGGATATGAGCTAGAACCATGTGCCACAAGTTAATTCAAGTCAGGGCATTTTCTGCCCAGAAAAACAGGGGAACCTTGGACTTTTAGCTTAGGCCCAAGAAGGCCCAAGCCAGGCCTTTGAGCCACATCAAGCTTATGAGATGCCCTTAGGTCAGGAGAGTCTTGTGTAAAAATTTTGAAGAAAAACTTGTAGTTTAAGAGTGTCTAATGCACTCAAGAAACCTTAGTTACCATTCTGAAATTTACACCAGTGAGCACTTTCACTTATCACATAGTTTTAGGACACTTAGAAGTGAGTATTAGGTCGACCACCATAGTTGTAAGATAGTATAAGGTCAGTAGAACAAAAGGCACAAGTGAGGGTCAATAGGTTTTGGATAATTTAGGAAAGGCACATTGAGTTAGGAAGCCCAAATTCGAAGACTTCGCTTAGTTAGCGACCAAGTAATTTAAGTGGTGAGTCGAGATCATCCAAGCCTAGTGTGGCGTTATGGTGTATGTGATGTTATTTGGTATTAATATACGATATGTGATTATGTGGCTACGTGTGTATATTTAAAAATATAAATGTTGGATATGAATTAAGTGTGTATAGGCCTAAGTGCCATCCATGTTTAATTTCGGGTTGTAAATAGGTTAAGATGGAAAGAATATATTATAATGAGGATTATTATTATTTATGTAGGATCTCGAGACGAGGGAAAACTTGCCTTAAAAGTCGAGTGAAGCTCCAGTTGTTGCTCCTACCAGTCAGACCAGACCAGTCTATCTCAAGGCAAGTGATTCAACTTGACCTTCGTATTTACTGTAAACAGTTCATATATATATCGATGCAATTATCCTGAGTCATTTTGATATATTTAAATCAAGCGTATCTTTTATTTATCTTTGAGTTACATAGAGATGCCATGAACCCTCGAGTACGTATTGCAAGTAGTTCAAAAGTCTTTCATGATAGTTTAATGCCATGATAAAATAGAGATTTGTTATAATACCTTATTGATCCTTTTGATTATCATGCTATTGATCCCTGAGAAATCTTGATATTGCACCCTGATGCTTTGATTCAACTCTTGAAATAACCTCGATAGAAACTTTATCTTGATACCTAAAAGCCAATCATTTCTTAAATTCATTCATGATTGTTTGATAACCCTATCCTTACCCTAAAAGCTTGATACCCTGTTATATCTTGAGCTGATGATCACTTTCTTTATATTTTAACACCTCTATCCTATTGGAACCAGTGATGCTTATCTTCTTGATGTTCTAATACCTATACCTTGTCTATAACCATTGCTTTAAGCCTAGTTTGGCATTACTCTTTCATATTATCCAATAGCCTTGCTCAATTTCCTTGTCAAAGTTCTTGTTTATGGAAACCTCTCAATTACCCTAATATAGTAAAGTCTAGTGGATCATGGCCCTGAGATTTAGTGTCATATTTCCAGTGTTTCAAGTTGATCTATAATCCCTTGATAAAAATGATTACAGTCGAAAGAGATTTTGTCATAAATCGGCATCAGTTTTTAAAATGATTAAAATGTGGATTTTTCAGTCCCAAAGGGGGATAAATGTTTTCTTTGAATGGTGGATCTGGACTGAGACGCGAGTCATTTCCACACTTATATTAGGCTTAAAAGTTGCCTAGGGATTCCCAATAATGTTTTAGAACCCAGCGAGGTTCGGGATTACTTCGCGGCTGATCACCGGCTGTAATCCGTAGCGTCATAAAATGATTTTGATTAAGAATGATTTTTAAAATTTGTTTTGATGCAAGCAAAATGATGCCAACTCACATAAGTTTTATCTCTCATTATCATTGATTATGTCTTTCCATTGTCATTCCTAAAGGTATATCTCGATTTATATTTTGCGTTGTACTATTAGCACTTGTTGAGCTTTTGGCTCACTTCTTGCTTTACCCTTATATTACAGCTATCAGCTATGGTTAGATTCAAGCAGACTGCCCGTAAGACCTGTGATGCTGATGCTTATGTTCGAGCTCAGGTAGAATAAGTAATAATAGTTGTGTGAGGACTCGGTATTGTAATCAGATGTAATAGTTAGTAGTGTTGGGCTGTTCCAAACCCTAAACTGTAAGATCTTGGATTTTGGTTGTGTATTCTTCATTAAAAAGATGTAATAGCTATATTTATTTCGCTATTTAAGTTGGGGGTGTGACAGGTTTTGGTATCAGAGCTACGGTTTAGAGTCCCTGAACAGCCCAAATAGGTTATAGGACTTGTGAGTAGGTTATAGATATTATGCGAGAGAGTAGGTAAAGTAAATTATTATTAATACTCCTCTTATTGGTTGTCAGCAAAGGGCGCATTCCTCGTCATCCTCTGGGTCGGACGACACTATTGCTTTCTCCGTGTATGCTGAGTTGAGGCGCGAGTTCGACATGCTTCAGGGCAAGTACGACCGACTGATAGACCGACTGAAGAACGTGTATCCGGACAGCCGAAACTACGAAGGGAAGCCCAAGGAGCAGATGATTGCGAGACTTGAGACCTTGGTTCGGTACGTTAACACTAAGCTTGAGGAGATGCCAGCACACCGGGACCGTACCAGCCAGTATGTCATTCAGATGGTGGCGGATGAGCTCCAGAGCATTGTGAAGACACTTCGAGAGGAAAAGTCTACCAAGCCCCGTTCAGATGGAGTGGAGCCTTAGTTCTTTCCATTTACCTTTCATGTTGTTGTACTATTAGACTCTATGGAATCCCCAGTTGTTTCCGTCTTTCCTTTAAATAAGCCTGTTATTTCTAGAATCAGACTATATCCCAATCCTATGTACTGTGACCTTTAAAAATTTCAATAATTATGTGCTATTGTTCCATTTGCTCTCAACTGTTATTTTATGTTTTTATCATCATATCTGCTTAATTTGGAAACGTGACCCCATATGTAAACAAGAATGCCATGCGATACCCTCGAATCATTTTATCAATTATATTTGTTATAACACAACTCTTATTTCAGGATCATGCCTCCCAAAAAGAAGAACCCAACAACCACCTCCACCACAGACCCAAACATTCTTCAACTACTGGAAACCTTGCAACAGCAAACCAATGCTATAGCTCAACAACAACTAACTCTTCAACAACGAATTGAAAACCAAGATAACCGTGAGCCATATCAACCACCTGAACCACCAGTACCACCAAGACAAATTGTCACTTTCAAGGTTTTTCAGAGTGTGAATCCACCTGTATTTCATGATACCACTGATCCAGTGATAGCAAACACATGGATCAAGGAGATAGAAAGGGCTTTTGAGTTGGTACAGTTAGGGGACGATCAGAAGACGCTGTATGCCACTTACTTCTTGAAGGGAGAAGTCATTTATTGGTGGGAATCAGTAAAAGCTATGGAAGTCACTCAGCAGATTTCTTGGGAGAGATTTAAGGAGTTATTTCTGGACAAGTATTACCCTAAGTACATGCAGAATCAGATGGAGCTAAAATTTCTTGAGTTAAAACAAGGGAACATGACTGTACTGGAATATGAGAAGAAGTTCACTGAGTTGTCAAGGTTTGTGACAAAGTATACTAGCACTGAGGAAGAAAAAGCAAAGAAATTTCAGCAAGGATTGGAGCCTTGGATCAGAGATAGGGTGGCTATGTTTGAGCTTGAAACTTATGCGGGAGTAGTACAGAAAGCTGCTCTGATTGAGAATAATGGGATGCAGTCAAGGAAAGAGAGGGATAACAAGAAGAGGAAGGTTCCATTTTATGGAGAAAAGTCTGAAGCTGGAAGTTCGCAAGATCGGAATGTAAAGAGGATTGGTTTCCAGAAGGGCGGAAATTTTCAAAGGAAAGGAAATTTGGGCAAAAGGCAAGAATCAAAAGGGAACAATCAGGCAAGCCAAGGGCAAGTTGGAGAAAACAGGTTCCAGAGGCCAGAATGCAAGCACTGTGGAAGAAGGCACCCCGGAGTATGCAATAAGCTGAGTATGACCTGTTATAGGTGCAATCAGAAGGGACATTTGGCAAATGAGTGCAAGATGCCGAGGCCAGGAGTTACGTGCTACAAATGTGGGAAGACTGGACACATGGCTAGGGAGTGTAAGGCAACAGGACCAGTCAGAGCTCTGATGAACGTGGCAAGTACCAGTGCAAGCGTGCCAGCTGAGGTATTGGCATTACCTCCACCACCCGCACCAACCCCGCAAGCAACAGCAAGGACATTTGATCTAAAGATGAAAGATGCTGTTCAGAATTCTGAGGTGATAGCAGGTACACTTTTACTCAATAATGTCAAAGCCAAAGTATTGATTGATTCGGGAGCCACAAGATCTTTCATATCAGAATCTTTTGTTGATAAGATCCAATGTGATAAAACGGTTATGAGTGAGGTAGTAAATGTGGTAATTGCGAACCAAGAGAAGATTCCTGTGAATCAATTTTGTCCAAAATGTGAGATTGATATTTCGGGATATAAGTTCTCGGCCGACTTGATACTCTTCAAGCTGGGAGAGTTTGATATAATTTTAGGAATGGATTGGTTAGGAGAGAATAGCGCTCAGATAAATTGTAAGACCAAGAGAGTGTATTTAAAGACGAAGAGTGGAGAGAAGGTAGTATTTAAGGGACAGAGGCAAGAGCGACTATTTCTTACAATTATTCAGGCTAAGAAGTTACTTAGAAAAGGCTGTGAGTCGTTCCTAGCATATGTAGTGGATTCAGAGAGAGGCAGCCCCAGCATGGAAGATATTCCTGTAGTTAATGAGTTCCCCGATGTGTTTCCCGACGAACTACCAGGCTTACCACCAGATCGACAAATTGAGTTCGAGATCAACCTTGCTCCAGGCACGGAACCAGTTTCAAAGGCTCCGTATAGGATGGCACCAGCAGAAATGAAAGAGTTGGCGAGCCAGCTACAAGAATTATTGGATAAGGGAGTGATACGACCAAGTACGTCGCCATGGGGAGCACCTGTTCTCTTTGTGAAGAAGAAAGATGGGAGTATGCGTCTATGCATAGATTACCGGGAGTTGAATAAAGTAACGATCAAGAACCGCTACCCGCTACCAAGGATAGATGACCTTTTTGATCAGTTAAAGGGAGCAAAATGTTTTTCGAAGATTGACTTGAGATCGGGATACCATCAATTAAAGATCAAGGAAGAAGATATTCCCAAGACCGCATTTAGGACCAGATATGGGCATTATGAATTCCTAGTAATGCCGTTTGGATTGACCAACGCTCCGGCCGCATTCATGGATCTGATGAATCGAGTATTTAAGAAGTATTTGGATAAATTTGTCGTGGTATTTATTGATGACATCCTTATTTATTCTAAATCGGAAGAAGAACATATGCAGCATCTCTGGATAGCATTGGAGATACTCCGACAAGAGAAGTTGTATGCCAAGTTTACCAAATGTGAGTTTTGGTTAAAGGAAGTTCAATTTTTGGGGCATGTTATTGGAAATGATGGAATTAAAGTGGATCCGGCGAAGATTGAGGCAGTTATGAGTTGGGAGAGGCCAAAGACTCCTACGGAAGTGCGAAGTTTTCTAGGATTGGCCGGATACTATAGAAGATTCGTCAAGGATTTCTCGAAGATCGCCACGCCATTGACCAAGTTAACCAGAAAGAATCAAAAGTTTGAATGGAGTGCAGAATGTGAAAATAGCTTTCAAGAGTTAAAACAGAAGTTGGTAACAGCTCCGGTGTTGGTACTTCCAGATGATCAAGGGAATTTTGTAATATTTAGCGACGCTTCACATAAGGGTTTGGGTTGTGTGTTGATGCAACACAGTAAGGTAATAGCATATGCGTCAAGACAGTTGAAGCCGCACGAGTTAAAGTATCCGACGCATGACTTGGAACTAGCCGCCATAGTGTTCGCACTCAAGATTTGGAGACACTATCTCTATGGAGAGAAGTGTGAAATCTACACGGATCACAAGAGTTTAAAGTACATTTTTACTCAGAAAGAGCTCAATATGAGGCAGAGGAGATGGCTGGAATTGATCAAGGACTATGACTGTTCGATAAATTACCATCCTGGAAAGGCGAACGTAGTGGCCGATGCGCTGAGTCGGAAGGAGAGATTGAATATGATGATAACATCAAAAGAGTTATCTGAAGAAATCGGAAAATTTGAATTGGAACTTTGTGCTTATGGGAAAGTCAAAGAAGTTTGTCGTGCAATGACCTTTCAGCCAACACTAATGGAAAAGATAAAGAAGTGTCAAGAGGAAGTAATGGAAAAAGAGAAAAATCAGTTATCTGGAGAAGAGATCAATACTAAAAGGGATGAGCAAGGAATACTAAGGTTTTCATCCAGAATATGGATTCCTCATGTACCTGAATTAAAGAATAAGATCCTCCATGAAGCCCACCATTCGAAATTTTCAATCCACCCGGGAAGCACCAAGATGTATCAAGACTTAAAGAAGAACTTTTGGTGGCCAAATATGAAGCGAGACGTGGCAGAATGGGTTGCGAAGTGCTATACCTGTCAGAAAGTAAAGGCAGAACATCAACGACCAAGCGGATTAATTCAGCCCCTGAAGATTCCAGAATGGAAATGGGAAAATATCGCTATGGACTTTATAGTAGGACTACCGCGAACAAAATCCGGACATGACGCAATATGGGTTATAATTGATCGTCTTACGAAGTCGGCGCATTTCCTTCCAATAAATGAGAAGTCGTCACTGGACAAGTTGGTTCATCTGTATGTGCACGAAATCGTATTAAGGCATGGAGTACCCGTATCAATAGTTTCAGACAGAGATCCCCGATTTAACTCGAGATTCTGGAAGCAATTCCAGGAATGTCTTGGCACGAAGTTGAATATGAGCACGGCGTATCACCCGCAGACTGATGGTCAGAGCGAAAGGACGATTCAAACAATCGAAGACATGTTGCGCAGTTGTGCAATCGATTTTGCAGGAAGTTGGGACGACCACCTGCCATTGATTGAATTCTCATATAACAACAGCTATCATTCCAGTATCGGCATGCCACCATATGAAGCTTTGTACGGGCGAAAATGTAGATCACCAACAAGTTGGGATGAAGTAGGAGAAGGAAGAATTCTCGGCTCAGAATTGGTACAACAGTTGCATGACTCAGTCAAGTTAATTCAGAAAAGGTTGCTTACTGCTCAAGATAGACAGAGGAAGTATGCGGATCCAGCGCGTAAGGATGTTCAATTCCAAATTGGCGAAGCTGTGTTGCTAAAGGTGTCACCTAGGAAAGGGTTGATGAGATATGGCAAGAAAGGAAAGTTAGCACCTAGATACATAGGTCCTTTTGAGATTTTGAGTCAAGTAGGAAAGGTGGCCTACGAGTTGGCCTTACCACCTCAGTATCGGCATATGCATAACGTGTTCCATGTGTCGTTACTTAAGAAATATAATCCTGACACTAGCCATGTGATAGAATATGAACCCATAGAAATTCAGGCAGACCTGTCATTTATGGAGCAACCGGTTAAAATACTCGACTGGCAAGTAAAGAGTCTTAGAAATAAGTCAGTAAAGTTAGTAAAAGTACTTTGGAAGAACCCTAAGGTCGAAGAGTCGACTTGGGAGTTAGAGTCTGATATGCGTTCCCGGTATCCTCATCTGTTCTCTTAGATTCTGGGGACAGAATCCCTTAAGGGGGAGAGGATGTTACGACCGGCATTTTATGTAATATTATTTGTGAATTTGGTATAATATTAAGTCAAATGAAAATATATTCAATGATTGTACGTTTGTGTGAGTGAAAATTTCTGCATTATAAATTTGCTTTGGGTAGTATATGATTTTTCAAAGCAAGAGTTTATTTAATTTCTTTATTTTTGATTTATAAGGAATATTCTACGCTTTGGAAAAATTTTCTTTTAAAAGACATTTTGTACACAAATTGTGAAAATGATTTTATAAAGTCTCTAAAAATACAAGTTAATTTATGGTAGAAATTTTATAATTTTTGAACTTGTATTTTATTTTATAAAAATAAATCATTATAAATTTTAGTTGTCATAATTATTAAATTACATGAATAACCTTGCATGCAAACTCTCTTCTATTTAACCAAAGGGCAAAGAAGACATTCTCCACCCCACTAACTCACATTTTGCTAGCCAAATTACCTCCTTGACCTTGCATGCAAATTTGCCTAACTTTAGCTAGAGGGTTACTCTTGTCATTTCCTAAATCCACTCACATTTAGTCTAGTCAAAGACATAAAAACAAAACTAAAGTGATGATCACTCCATTTTCACTCCACCCTCCCCTTTTCTCCTCCCTCCCTCTCGGCTCAACCCTCCCTCTCGGCCATCCCATAGCCGAGGCCCTCCATCCCCTTCATTTCTTCATTCTTTCACCCAAACAATCATCTTATATTCAAGTAATTTTACTCCCTATATGTTATTCTTATATATTTCAAAAGTTTAGAGTGAAAAACCTATGTTTTGACCTTGCATGGTGATGTTTTTGTTAAACTCAAAGTGAACCTCCTTGATTCTTGTGAATCTAAGGCTTTCACCATGAGTTATAGTATCATAGGGTCAAGAATGGCTAGACATAAGAGTTTTACACTTATGCGAATGCTGTTTTTACCCTAATCCATTCGGCCATGACTTGATAGGAGCCGAATGGATGGTGTTTTGTTGCCTTGTTAACATTTTTTGTGTATTTTGTGATGATAACATGAATTTTGTAGTAAAGTCTTGATAAAATCCTTTTGCATGCTAGTTGATCATTTAGTTGTAATCCATGTTAGGCTTGCATGTTGAATTATGATAAAAATTTATTTGGAAATCATGTTGTTTTGGTTTGAAAAACCCGAAGGCATGCATGCATGTGGAATTCTCTTAGTTTGTTGTGAAATTTTGATTATTTGGAAAGATTTTGTTAGTGAGCCTTAATTTCAGTAGGAATAATGTGATAATATTGATTTATGCTTCTTGTTGCATGGTAATAATTTGTGGTTATCTTTTATAAAAATATATATCTTGTTGTTTCAAAGGCATGAAGATTTGCGATTTGTTAAGAGTAGTCTCTTTTGTTTTGCCATAGTTGCACCTTAGGTAAGGATGATCTCACCAAGGGTATTTTAAGAAAAAGGGAGTTAGTTCAGTAGAATACCAAGTATAGGTCTTGGTTTAAGTATTTAGTTGTTGTTAGTTGGGTTTGTCAAGTTAAAATCTTGGAAAATGAGAAGTTATAGTTTCTGCAGAAAAATCAGTTTAGTACCCTGAGGTTTAGAGTGAGTTTTGACCATGTCATTGATGTGCACTTTGAGGCCCAAGCCACCAGAAGTTAGTATGGGGAGTATATAATAGGTTTTAGGAGTTGGTTGGAGGTTTGCATGTCATTTGGTTAGGTGCACAAGTAGAATAACAAAATCTGTCCAGCAGGGGACAGTTTTGTTGCAACTTAGAAATAGGGAGATTTGGCCATGTCATGGGTAGGCCCTCATTAGGCCCAATTGGGCCTTAGTTAGAGGGTATGTCAGAGAAGTTTTTCCAACCATAGTTCATAGGATATGAGCTAGAACCATGTGCCACAAGTTAATTCAAGTCAGGGCATTTTCTGCCCAGAAAAACAGGGGAACCTTGGACTTTTAGCTTAGGCCCAAGAAGGCCCAAGCCAGGCCTTTGAGCCACATCAAGCTTATGAGATGCCCTTAGGTCAGGAGAGTCTTGTGTAAAAATTTTGAAGAAAAACTTGTAGTTTAAGAGTGTCTAATGCACTCAAGAAACCTTAGTTACCATTCTGAAATTTACACCAGTGAGCACTTTCACTTATCACATAGTTTTAGGACACTTAGAAGTGAGTATTAGGTCGACCACCATAGTTGTAAGATAGTATAAGGTCAGTAGAACAAAAGGCACAAGTGAGGGTCAATAGGTTTTGGATAATTTAGGAAAGGAACATTGAGTTAGGAAGCCCAAATTCGAAGACTTCGCTTAGTTAGCGACCAAGTAATTTAAGTGGTGAGTCGAGATCATCCAAGCCTAGTGTGGCGTTATGGTGTATGTGATGTTATTTGGTATTAATATACGATATGTGATTATGTGGCTACGTGTGTATATTTAAAAATATAAATGTTGGATATGAATTAAGTGTGTATAGGCCTAAGTGCCATCCATGTTTAATTTCGGGTTGTAAATAGGTTAAGATGGAAAGAATATATTATAATGAGGATTATTATTATTTATGTAGGATCTCGAGACGAGGGAAAACTTGCCTTAAAAGTCGAGTGAAGCTCCAGTTGTTGCTCCTACCAGTCAGACCAGACCAGTCTATCTCAAGGCAAGTGATTCAACTTGACCTTCGTATTTACTGTAAACAGTTCATATATATATCGATGCAATTATCCTGAGTCATTTTGATATATTTAAATCAAGCGTATCTTTTATTTATCTTTGAGTTACATAGAGATGCCATGAACCCTCGAGTACGTATTGCAAGTAGTTCAAAAGTCTTTCATGATAGTTTAATGCCATGATAAAATAGAGATTTGTTATAATACCTTATTGATCCTTTTGATTATCATGCTATTGATCCCTGAGAAATCTTGATATTGCACCCTGATGCTTTGATTCAACTCTTGAAATAACCTCGATAGAAACTTTATCTTGATACCTAAAAGCCAATCATTTCTTAAATTCATTCATGATTGTTTGATAACCCTATCCTTACCCTAAAAGCTTGATACCCTGTTATATCTTGAGCTGATGATCACTTTCTTTATATTTTAACACCTCTATCCTATTGGAACCAGTGATGCTTATCTTCTTGATGTTCTAATACCTATACCTTGTCTATAACCATTGCTTTAAGCCTAGTTTGGCATTACTCTTTCATATTATCCAATAGCCTTGCTCAATTTCCTTGTCAAAGTTCTTGTTTATGGAAACCTCTCAATTACCCTAATATAGTAAAGTCTAGTGGATCATGGCCCTGAGATTTAGTGTCATATTTCCAGTGTTTCAAGTTGATCTATAATCCCTTGATAAAAATGATTACAGTCGAAAGAGATTTTGTCATAAATCGGCATCAGTTTTTAAAATGATTAAAATGTGGATTTTTCAGTCCCAAAGGGGGATAAATGTTTTCTTTGAATGGTGGATCTGGACTGAGACGCGAGTCATTTCCACACTTATATTAGGCTTAAAAGTTGCCTAGGGATTCCCAATAATGTTTTAGAACCCAGCGAGGTTCGGGATTACTTCGCGGCTGATCACCGGCTGTAATCCGTAGCGTCATAAAATGATTTTGATTAAGAATGATTTTTAAAATTTGTTTTGATGCAAGCAAAATGATGCCAACTCACATAAGTTTTATCTCTCATTATCATTGATTATGTCTTTCCATTGTCATTCCTAAAGGTATATCTCGATTTATATTTTGCGTTGTACTATTAGCACTTGTTGAGCTTTTGGCTCACTTCTTGCTTTACCCTTATATTACAGCTATCAGCTATGGTTAGATTCAAGCAGACTGCCCGTAAGACCTGTGATGCTGATGCTTATGTTCGAGCTCAGGTAGAATAAGTAATAATAGTTGTGTGAGGACTCGGTATTGTAATCAGATGTAATAGTTAGTAGTGTTGGGCTGTTCCAAACCCTAAACTGTAAGATCTTGGATTTTGGTTGTGTATTCTTCATTAAAAAGATGTAATAGCTATATTTATTTCGCTATTTAAGTTGGGGGTGTGACAGTTTAGCCTCAATTTCCTAACATGAATGCCATGCCTCCCATGCCTATTAATGTTATGCCTACACAGAACATGAATGCACAGTTTGCTAATATGCCATTTGTACCTAATCCATATTATGCTGCATACAATATGCCTCAAATGCCATTTAGCATGCCTTACTGGAACAACATGTTTGCACAAAGCATGTCATTTCCTGTTAGCCATAATATGCATGATAATTATGTTGCATTAAATAGTTTCAAAGGCCCAACCCAAATGACTAATGAAGAATCTGAAATTCCTAAGTCAAATGAGTTAAGACCTAAGAAACAGAAGAAGAAAGCTAACAAGGCAAGACCCAAGGAAACTTGGGTACCAAAATCAACTTGATTTGATTTTGATGTGTGCAGGAAAACAGAAAGAATCTTTGGTACTTGGATAGTGGCTGTTCAAGACACATGACTGGTAATTCTACCCTGCTCACAGAGTTTAAGGAGAGAGTTGGCCCAAGTATTACTTTTGGAGATGACAGCAAAGGTAATACTGTGGGATATGGCTTGATTTCAAAGGACAATGTCATCATTGAAGAGGTTGCCTTAGTGGATGGTCTCAAACACAATCTGTTGAATATCAGCCAGCTTTGTGACAAAGGCAACTCAGTAACCTTCAACAAAGAAGCCTGTGTTGTGACTAACAATCAAAACAACAAAGTGGTTCTCACTAGTGTGAGAAGAGGAAATGTGTACCTAGCTGACTTCAACTCAACCTAAGCAGAATCTGTAACTTGTCTTCTCAGTAAAATAAGTCAAGATGAAAGTTGGCTATGGCACAAGAAGCTATCCCATTTAAACTTCAAGACCATGAATGAGCTGGTAAAGAAAGAACTAGTAAGAGGCATTCCACTAGTGGAGTTTACAAAGGATGGACTGTGTGATGCCTGCCAAAAAGGGAAGCAGATCAAAGCATCATTCAGGAAGAAACTTGATTCAGCAATTGAAGAGCCTCTGCAACTGCTTCACATGGATTTGTTTGGACCAGTCAATGTATTGTCAATTTCAAAGAAAAGATTTTGCCTAGTAATTGTAGATGATTTCTCAAAGTTCTCTTGGACATATTTCCTAAAGTCTAAAGATGAGGCTAGTGAAATCATCATCAATCACATAAGGCAAGTTAACAATCATCCTGATTTCAAAGTTAGAATAATCAGGAGTGACAATGGAACTGAGTTCAAGAACTATGTCATGAGAGCATTTTGTGAGGAAAATGAGATCTTGCATGAGTTTTCAGCGGCAAGGACTCCACAACAGAATGAAGTAGTGGAAAGAAAGAACATATCTCCTATTGAAGCTACAAGGACAATGCTTGAAGAATCAAACTACCAACATATTTCTGGGCTGAAGCTGTAAACACTTCATGCTACACTCATAACATCTCTCTGATTAATCAAGCAAGATGCATGACTCCTTATCAATTGTTCAAGAACAAGAAGCCAACCCTAAACTTTCTTCATGTTTTTGGCTGTAAATGCTATATTCTGAGAAATCAAACTGATCAAAATGGGAAGTTTGATGCTAAAGCAGATGAAGGAATTTTTGTTGGATATGCTGTTGGTAAAGCATATAGAGTCTATAATCTAAGAACCAACATTGTTGTGGAATCTATACATGTTGTGTTTAATGATAAAAAGATTGAAGGACTGAAAGATGGAGATTACCATGAGAGCCTCAAATTCGACAATGTTGAGATGGTCAGTGATGGAAGTGATGATGAAAGTGATCAAGAAACAGTGTCTAAGGATAATACAGACAAATCTACCACCAATGAAGCACAAAACTCAACATCCGTCGAGTTACAAAATGCTTCATCCGTCGGTAGACAACCTGCCTCATCCGTCGGTACTCAAAATTCACCATCCGTTGGGTTATCAAAAGGAGCAGGAAGTCAAGGCAGATCACCCATAGAAAGTACCCCTTTCTCAAATCAAAGATCCACAAACTCAGGGGGAGTTTCTAGCAATCAAAACTCAATCACACATCAAGACAACATTGAGGTCTCTTCATCTAGAGCTAATCTACCTCAACCAAGGAAATGGACAAAAGATCACCCCTTTGAACTGATTATTGGTGATGTTTCTTCTAGAGTTCAAACCAGGAGAGCAACTCAAGAAGAATGTCTATACAGCAGTTTTCTGTCAAAGGAAGAACCAAAGAAGGTAGAAGAAGCCTTGTTAGATCCTGATTGGATTTTAGCTATGCAGGAGGAGCTAAACCAATTTGAAAGGAATAAAGTATGGAAGCTGGAATACAAGCCTAAAGGAAAAATCCAATAGACACCAAATGGGTATTCAGAAACAAGATGGATGAAAATGGCATAGTAGTAAGGAACAAATCCAGATTGGTTGCTAAAGGCTATTTCCAGCAAGAAGGAATAGATTTTGATGAAACATTTGCTCCTGTTGCAAGACTTGAAGCGATCAGAATCTTCTTAGCCTATGCAGCCCATGCCAATTTCAAGGTCTATCAAATGGATGTCAAAAGTGCCTTTCTGAATGGAGATTTGGAGGAAGAAGTGTATGTTAGTCAACCTCCTGGCTTTGAAGATCCAAATTTTCCAGAGTATGTCTATTATCTACTGAAAGCACTTTATGGACTGAAGCAAACACCTAGAGCCTGGTATGACACTTTATCAAAGTTCCTTTTGGAAAATCACTTCACAAGAGGTATTGTAGATAAAACTTTATTTTTCAGAAATGTTAATGGCTCTAGCATACTTATTCAAATTTATGTAGATGATATTATTTTTGGCTCTACAGATGAGAAACTTTGTAAAAAGTTTGCCAAACTGATGCAAAGTAAGTATGAAATGAGTATGATAGGAGAACTAACTTACTTTCTTGGTTTACAAGTTAAGCAAGTTAGTGATGGAATATTCATTAGTCAAACTAAATATATTTTTGATCTTTTAAAGAAGTTTGATCTAATGGATTGCACATCTGCAAAAACTCTCATGGCCACTACAACTAAGCTTGAACTAAACACTACTGAAAAGTCTGTGGATATTTCAAGCTATAGAGGCATGGCTGGCTCACTTCTGTACTTAACAGCTAGTAGGCCAGATATAATGTTTGCTACATGTTTATGTGCTAGATTTCAGGCTGATCCTAGAGAGTCTCACTTGATAGCTATTAAGAGAATTTTCAGATATCTCAAGGGAACACCAAAACTTGGCATTTGGTATCCTAGAGATTCTGGTTTTGATCTAACTGGTTATTCAGATGCAGATTATGCAGGTTGCAGAATTGACAGAAAAAGCACAACAGGAACTTGTCAATTTCTAGGAAACAAGCTTGTGTCCTGGTTTAGTAAAAAGCAAAATTCAGTTTCTACTTCTACAGCTGAAGCTGAATATATTGCTGCTGGCAGTTGCTGTGCACAGATTTTATGGATGAAAAATCAATTGCTAGACTATGGTTTGCAAGTTGAGAGGATTCCTATTTTCTGTGATAACACAAGTGCAATTGCCATCACTGAAAATCCAGTGCAACATTCAAGGACAAAGCACATAGACATCAAGTACCATTTCATAAGGGAACATGTAATGAATGGTACTGTAGAGTTACATTTTGTTCCAAGTGAGAAGCAACTTGCAGATATCTTTACCAAGCCACTGGATGAATCCACCTTTTCTAGGTTCGTAAGTGAGTTAGGTATGCTTAATTACTCTTGAATCTATCTGAGTTATTTTGCAAGTTGATATGTAGCCAGAAATTTAACTGATTTTTAGTCATGAGTGAAATTTTGGCTAAGTCAAAATTTGCATCTTGACGGATGACCATTATCCATCGAGTTGAGTCATCCCTCGATATACTATGTGAAAATAAAAATCAATTACTTTTCTGGAATCTTTTAAAACTCGACGGATAACAGTTTATCCTCATCCGTCGAAGTGTCTAAATCTTAACCATTAATTCCCTGAACGTTATCCATCGAGTATACTAATAGTTTGTAAGCATTACACGACGAATAATGGGTGGAATTTTTACAGTTTATTTTTAAACGGCTAATTTAGGCAATTTCTATTGGGTAATTTACTTTTCTTTATTATTTTCACCCGTTGTTTTTGAGGAAGAATAAAAGCTTATTTCATTCTAATTATTTTCTTTTATCATTCTCAAATTCAACTGCTTTTATTTTATTCTCTCTCAAGCAAATATCCTCTTTCTCTTCAAAGCTTTCATTCTCTAACAATGGCACCTGTAGTAAAGATCATGTCTCAGACTGGGTTCATTTATGAGAAGAACAACTTCACTTCTTTGGTGAATAAGGGTATTCAACAATCAGAAGACTATCACAAGATGATGGACTTCGTGAAGAGCTGCAAGTTAAGTTTTGCCATGCTTGAATCACCCACAATTTACTGTGAAGTTGTTGAAGAGATGTGGACCACTGTAATCTACAACTCTACTGACAAAACCATCACTCCAACTATCAAAGGTAATGAGTTCTGTATTAATAGTGATGTGATAAAAGCATGTTTCGAAATTCCTGATGATAATGTAACTTCACCACACACTGACACCGATATTATCAATATGCTTAATTCCATGCATTATGCACTTCCTACTACAAAGCTAAGTGAGATTAGAAGATTAGGTCTTAGGAAGGAATGGAGTTTCATGTGTAATGTTGTGACTAAAGTTTTCTCTGGAAAAGTTAGTAATTTTGATTTTGTAAACATTTCCATGCTTAACATGCTATACATGCTAGTTACAGATAAATTTTACAATTTCAGTGACCTTGTCTTGTATGAGTTAGGTTTTAAACTAGGTGAGTTAGCCAAAAGGGGAAATAATGTATATATTGCTATATTTTTCATGATATTCGCTAACCATCTTTGTCAAGAGATTGTACTTGAGAACTCAAATAACAAATTAGCTTGTTGGGTTCAAGAGAGAAGAATCATTGCAGATTGGAACAGAGCCAACCATCATAGGGATGTGCCAATGTTCTACTTTCCTGTAATGCAGACACCTCAGGTAAGTGAGGTAAGTTCATCCATACCCTCAACTATTCCAATCTTCTCAATTTCTTTGAGTTCAGGAGTAGCTATGGCAACTGTGACAATGACCAAACAGTTGCCTACCAAAGCTGCCAAATCAACTACAATTTCTAAATCCAAGTCAAAGAAAACCCCCTCTGGTATCTCTCAAAAGGTACCAGTTGAAAAATCTACCAAAGCCAAAGAGGGGAGTGTGAAGGAGGGTCAGTTAGGTGAGGGAAGGGGTGAACATCAAAGAAACCCCAAGGATAAGGTTGGAGAGTTGAGTGAATCCCAGCCTAGCCACACTGCAGTTTCCCAATAAACTGCAGTGCTTAAAAAGGACAAAAGCTCACTTCTAGCTGCATCCTCCCAAAAGGATGTGGCTATTGAACAAAGCTCTCAGCCAAGAGCACAGGCCAAAAGGGTTAGGGACACAAGCTCACCCCAAACTTACACAAGAAAGAAGAAATCCAAAACAACTGGGGATGCACAGGGCACACACACAGTGCAAACTGGTGCTAAAGACACAGTCCCTGCACTTTCTCAAATTCAGATTGATGTGGCTCCAATAAATGTGGAGTCACAGCCAAAATCTCTTATAATAGAAGCCTCTGAAACACCATACTCACCGACAAACTCTCTGCACAACAATTATCCGTCGGATAGCTTTACCACTCACCCGATGGATATCACTTATCCGTCGAGTGTCTCTGCACAACTTTAAACTTCAATTATTTCTAGTGCAGCAGACTTAGTGGTAATACAGTCACTCTTAGGACTGAGAGAGGAGAGTGCATTGAGTGATAGGCTGGGTTGCTCCCAGGAAAAAGGAGAGGAAAAGAGTGAATCTCAGCAATCCATTTATTCAGGATTGGCAAAAGTGAGTGAGAGGAGTCCCACCTTAGTAGGTGAAGGTGGGGGTGTGAGGGTGGGGAGCCAGGGTGAGACCCTGATGCAACAAAAGAGAGATTATGAGAGAAAGGCAGGTATAGGAGAAAGAAGGATGGATCTAGCCATTGCTAGTGAGTCAATGATTGTGGATGATGCTGAAAAGGAAAGACAATTTCAGCAACATTACAAAGCTGAAATTGATAACATTTCCTTGGATGCTGACACTTTTACTCATCCTGTGTCAGCCTATCAATTGTTGGCTGCTCAGGGCAATGTGGAAACAGAACAGACCTTGAATCTAGAACACACCTCAGAATCTCTTCAAAGAGATAAAGCTGCTATCAATAGGATGCCTTCTCAAGCTGGTGAGCCATCTGAAGAATTTGGAGTAAATTCTAATGATGATGACTCTGTTTCTTTGGATGGAAGCATGAAATTAGGGGGAGATGAAGGCCCAAATTCTATTTTAAATTTACCTGGATGGGCATGGGCAAAGGAATTTACACCAGGACAATTTGATGTGTATTTGGTCAAGCAAGTGGTGGCTATTGAAAAGGCCCTTCAGGAGACTTCAGATGCTGGTACCAAGGCTATTCTTCAAGCTCACCTAGACTCTCTAGATCTCATAAAGATCCAGCACTTAAGACAGAATATGAGTGTGGATGAACTAAAAATAGATATAGCTGACTTGAAGACATACAATTCTGAGAAGCTGGATTCAGTAATGCCCTATGGTACCATGCAAGATCTACTACTAAGATTAAGGAGAGAATCAGATTCTGAAAGGAAGCTAGCCAAGCTGGAAAATAGAGTTCAAGTTATTGAGAATTCAATGGCTATCCTTCTTCAAAATCAACAAACTCAGACAAATCTTCTTATGCAACTGGCTAAAGCACAAGGCCTAACTCCTCAACTTGATGATAACAAAAAGGGGGAGAGAGAATCAAGTAAGGGGGAGAAAGGACCAACTGAGGGGGAGAAACTTCAAGTACAAATCGGAAAAGTAATTATACCTTCAATTACAGTCTCCAAGCCAACAGTTGCAGATGGTATAGATCTAATTAAAGCAGCAGCAGCAAATTTGAAAGTTGCTGAAAAAGGAAAGTTGAGTTTGATCAATTGGAATAATATTGATGAGGAGATACAGAAAAAGTTTGAACTAGTCAAGGAGCCAGTTCAGTTAGCCATCCATCACTCTCATGTCAAGCCAATCAGTGTGAATGAGATGAGCATGAACTATCTGGAAAAAGGACAATCTTCCTGCATCAAGTCTACAAAGGCTGAAACAATTCTTAAACCAAGGGAAAATTATCCAAAATCATCTTGGAAGAACCCTATGGACACTGTGTATGAGACACCCAAGCCTGATGAAAAGAAGCTTCTGTCAAGATCTATTGTCTTCTATAAAGATCCAGCTGCTTCAGCTTCAAAAAGGAGAATTGCTAAGATATTCAGAAATGGAAAGGAAATTTTTGTGGTAGCTGGACATCCACAATTTGCTCAAGCAAAGAAAGAAGAAAAAGCCAGATTAAAGCAGGAAAAGAGGCAAGCTGCTCTAGATGCAAAGAAGTCTAAACAAAAGAAAGAACAGACTGCTATCTTGGCCAAGCTACAGGCTGTGAATTCTTCTCAACAAATTCCCTCTCAACCATCTGAAGCTGCTGAATCAAAGAAGAAGACTGAAGAACAGAAGAAATCCCCAAGAAAGAAAGAATTGGCTAGAAGAACAAAAAGGAAACTGGATGTTGTTGACAAGGAATTGGAAGATCAATTTCCTAAGGAATCCACTCAAGCTACAACTCAAGAATCAAAGCCCTCTGTGGTATTTGAAGACATAAGGGTGGCGGATCCCTACAGGAACATACATGGTGAACCTATTGTGCCAAAGGATGAGCCAATAGAGTGGGATAACATACCAATTCCTGACTTCAACTTACTAATCCTTAGCAAGCCAAAAAGGACAAAGTCAAGGGAAGTCAAGAAAGTGAAGCTGTCACCTCTCAAATCCAAGTCAGTAGTTAAAGCTCAACCCAAGGTCAACAGGGGAGACTACTTGTACTTGTGTGACATCAAAGAATTTTCAAATCTAAACCTTTATCTGGATGAACTGGATGAAGTAAAGGCAATTGATGCATACAGAAACCTACCTGAAAGGTTGGTGTTCAAGTATAAAGGAGGAAGGGAGATTCGGTGACCACTTCACAGGATTCTTCAAGAAAGCCAAGCTGTGCTGATTAAAGTCTATTCATCCTTCAAGAAAAACTTTGGGTTCACTATAACTGCAAGAAGACTAGTATTGAAGAAGATTAAAGAGCTGAGGAGTGTTAGAGCTAAAGATGCACTCCCAAAGACTCTAATCATCCCATACACAAGGAGAAGAGTGCATCTAAGGCCCTACTGGCTGATGGAATTCATGGATGACAAGGGTGTGAGAAGATTCTTCAGATTAGAAGACCAACTGAGTATCTCTAGCAATGAGACTCTCTTGGAAATGCAAGAAAAGCTAGATCTCTCAGAATCTGATGAATTAGAATTCCACAGGCAACTCCAGAATCAAATTGAAGAAAATAACAGAAAGCTTGGAAGAAGATCCAGACCTTCAAGGAACTAGAAAAATCTGCTCAGGCTAGAGGAGCATCTTGAATTGACTGTGAGCCAAACCTTGTTCATTTTAATTAATTGAAGCACTTTCAGTTTATCTACTTATCTTTAAAGATATATGTTCAGGATGTTTTGTTATCATCAAGTATCTCTTAATTTATGGCTACAATTCCAGTAGACATAAATTGGGGGAGATTGTTGGGCATATGTTGTGTACTTGATGATTTCATAAACAAAACATCTAAGTAGATTTTACTTAGTGAAATAATGTAGCACTCGATGGATAAGAATTATAGTCCCGACGGATAACTCTTTATAGTCCCGACGGATGATTAACTTCTTATCCATCGAGTGAGTAGCTTATGTAATAATAAGTTTGTAGCACAGTTATGTATGCACCTTTGTATAGAATCTGTAGTAGCATATAAGTCATGTTGACTTTAACTAGATATGCAGAATAGGTTGATTAATTGTACATAAATGATGTCTTGTAATTCCGCATAAGTGAAATAGAGTCAAGTGCTAAAATAGCTACCGACGGATGATTAACAAAGCCATCGACGAATGATCAAATGACTATCAACGGATGTTTAATATAGCAGTCGACGGATGATCAATTAAATCATCAACGGATATTCTGAAAGTCGACGGATGATCATATGAAGAATTCAAACAGCAGTTGAACAGTGAAAGCTGACACACAGCCGTCGAGATGTATACAAACACACTGTGGAAGCCCATTAACTGGGTAATAGAGGACGAAAAGCAGCAAAGCTTAAGACTGTTAGATTTTATATTTGTTCAGTCTTTTTGACTTTGTAATCTTGGTATTATATAAACCAAGAGAGTAGCAAATTGAAAAATAACTGAAATAGCTGAGAAACACAAAAACAGAGAAATCTTAGTAAGCAGAATCTTTAGCATTTCCTGTATTCTCAGTAGTTCCATTTGTAAGCAGCTGTGAGCATTTCTGCACACAGAGTCCTCTCGATGTATTATATATATCTCTGGTAGAATTGTTTAAATCCACCAGAAAGTTTTTATAGACTCTTGTTTTTAATTACTTATGTTTTGATTCAATTAAGTTTACATTCCGCATTGTGCTAATCAAAACAAATATATCTATAATCGAGTTGAACATTTTTATTTCAAGAAAAAGGTTCAAGAATTCCATTCAACCCCCCTTCTATAATTCTTGCTACATTTTTAAGGGACTAACAACTCTCATTATGTTCGGTTCCTTTTTCAAAGTATCTTAAGTCCGTTTTCATTTTCATTGTCGGCTCCGATTATGGATTCTACGGTTTTCTAATCATGCGGTCTCGGCTCCGATATTTTTATAAAAATGAAATATTATTATTTTCACTTTAATTTTTAATGTCATTTAAGGAACTCAATCTACTACTCTCTGTAAAAATTTCATGATTTATGAACATTTTTAAGTCGATCCTTTTTATTTTCAAAGTTCGTAATTCGTAGCAGTTTTTGTCGCGTAAATCACTTTTAGTAAAACGGTCATAACTTTTGATCCGTAAATAGGAATCAAGAAATTCAAGAGCCTAAACGATCCTTATAACATTTTATATCATAATCAAGTGTTATTTTTCAAGAAACTACAGTTTATATCTTCAGGACTTTCTGCAGAAACTTAATCTTATGTTTTATTCATTTTAGCGAGATTACGGTTACGATCGGAGTTTCGTTTACGCCTTAAATCTTTATACTACCACCAACAATCAACATATTATCATTACCACACTAAATCCTATCAAGAACATCATGTTCTTGAGGCAACAATAATCAACCTTAAATCTACTTAGCTAAAAAACAAGATTACAACAATACTTCCACCAAAACTAGGTTTACAACTATGTTCTAAAAGAATCTTGAACTTAAATCTTAATTAAGGATGGGCCAAATATTTATACCTTTCTTGAGAGCTTGAGATGTTTTCTTGATAATGGTGAAGTCTTGGGAGTGCTTGGTAGGGTTTTTGGAACCTAAAATAACCATTAAAATCAAGAAACCAAAGAAAAGTTACTATTCATACTATTCACTATCATCTTTCTTGAATTTATTTCACCCATAAAACCTTGATAAAAAGAGCTTAAAGATTTATCTTACCTTAGTTTAGGTGGTATGAAGCTTGATAATTAATGGGGGAATTTTTCCATGGCAAGAGCTTGGTGATTTGAATTTGATTTCTTTGTTTTTGGGGAAGGGGGCGAATGAAACTTTTGGGAGAGAGAGGGAGAGAAAATGTGTTGCTTCCTTGGTTGCTTCTTGGAAATGATGTTGTGATATCTTGTATTAAATTGTTTATTCTCTAGTATATATACCTAGGATTGATTTTTGTTGGCAAATCTTTGGACAAAACTAGCTGGGCTTTTTAGATTACAAGCTAAGCTAATTAGCTTAGCCATTAGCTTCACTGTTCTCTAGCCCTTAGATAATCATTCCTATATCTCTAGTTCACTATTAGATAAAGTGACCATGGTTACTTTTCTACCATGGTTAGTTAGTGCGTTACGTTTATTTAATCATTTACGCGTTCGTTCGGTTGCTTACACATTTTCGTAAAAATTTCTCGTAAATTGTTCACAACGTAAATCCTTTCGTATTTGTTCTTTATGTTTTGAAGTATCGTCCTTGGATATAAATCCGTAGGGTTTTAAATCCACAATTATATCGTGATTCCCGTAATCCTCGATGATTCGTAAATATGGTCATTTTTCAATGTTGCCCAGTAAAGATACAATTGTTTAAGGGGGGTTGGATATAATTGTATAAATGTTTTGAACAAGTAATAAAATATAACAGCTTTTTATATTTCTGATAAAAACTGGTACAAAATTCTCTCAAGAAATACTGATGTTCTTCAGAGCTGCTAGGTCGAATGATCCTCGAGTATTATATTTTTCTAAGTGATGACCTAAACTGTGTTTATATACTACACAGCTACAACAGATTAATCTAAGATATGCATGATCAAAAACCAACTGAAACTGATACATATCTTAAACTAAACAGATAAAGTCCTATAACTCAGACGTAACAGATATCTGCTTCACATTATAAGGAACAAAACGAATCCTCTAATGCTGACTGTCTTCAAATACTGATGTCATGCAAATGCTGATAACATGCCATCTACTGACATTACATCAGATCCTGATGACATCCGAATAGCCAGATCCTGAGCTTCTTCTGATCATTGAGAATTCAATATGTAACAATCTCCCCCAATTTATGCTTAATGCAATGAAGCATAAATTCCATTCTCAATGATGCCAAAACCAATCTACAAAATGTACAAGAAGTAAAGCTTACTCTAGTATCTCCAGATAACTGACAGTTGTTCCAAGAAAGTTCTTTATTCTTTCTTTCTCGTTCTCTCATAGGACTTTAACAAGCTTTTTCTTCAACTCACTCTTCTCTTCAGTGTCTTCTCCAAGCTGATAGATAGCTGATCTTAACTTAGAAATTGAGCTTTTGCTTATCTCAAGATCACCAATCAACATGAAGCTTAAACTGACATCTTCATGATCAGGACTAAAGGATAACTGAGGACTGTTGAGAAAAACTTGTAGCACTGCAGCTCCCTTTTTCATCTGTATTTCTTGACCAGTATAAGTTCTGTACTCAGGAACATAATCTCCATTGTATTTATCATCTTTTGTCATAACTCTTCTTCAGATGACTTCAAGTATCATAGAAGACCAGTTTCTGGTGACACTATTCTCAACTCTAAGAAGATAGTGAATGTATTTCAATTCTGTCACAGTCTTCATTAAGAGTTGCTGCAATGTAAAGCTCTTTACTTTACCATCCCTGAAAAACTACAGAATCTCTTCTCTGACATCATTATCATTTATCTTTTTATAAACAATCTTCACAGCTTCAACTTTCTCAAGATGTGAAGGAGAAACTTTTTCACCAAGATTCTCTGTCAGAGTATTTGTATCCAGCGGATCAGATTCTAAGATCTCCATACTGGAATGACCAATGCCTCCTCTGGTTCGAGATTTGATAAGTTTCAGTTTTTCATTATATACCACCCAAGAAGGCTTCTTGATGGACTTATCGACATCTTCCTATTCTGAGATAGAATCTCTTAACCCTGCTTACACAAATTCAACATGCTTGAACCCTTTATGATAGTCAAATGTATACATATCTTTCCATCTTCTATCCTTCTTGCTGAGAGAAACATAACTTGTAGACAGATCTTTAATCTTCCCTTTTGTTTTATGCCATAGCTCTCTCTTTGATTTTAAGACTCTCTGCAAATATTCTTTGCATGCTTGATCAGCTATCCTCCTATCAACCTTTTCTTTTTCATCAACCTATGAAGTATGAGGAGTAACTATTGGAGTAAGAGATGAATCATTTAATGCTTCAATCACCTTTTTATCAGAGTCAAAATCAGTTATTAGATTCATAGCATCAGGATCTGCTTTTACTTCAGAATTTGTGTCTGCATCAGAGTTACATTCTGTCTTGTTGTATCAGTTTGATCAATGTCAGTGGCTGATCTTTTCTTCCTTGGTATAATCAACTCTTCTGACTTCTGAACTTCTTTATCTTCCTCATTTCCTTGTACAGGAACATAACCTTCTCTGGATAGAAAATTTAGAAAAGTAGAGTTGAATGCAGTCACTTGACTTGATCCAGAAGTTCTTCCACCTCTTCTTCTTCCTCTTCCTCTTGCTCTTGCAAATCTACCACCTCTTTTTCCTCTTCCTTTAGAAGTGTTAGCTTTAGCTTCAATTTGAACATCCTTTATCCTGAAGAAAAGTAGAGTTGAATGTAGTCTTGTGCTTGGCTTTATAAGCACCAATAGACTTCCTTTGTCCTGAAGAATCACTCTTCTTGGAATGTTGAGTTTGTTGAGTAGTAGAAGCAATTTGAACAACTATAACTGGATTATTCTTAACACCATCATCATCAATATTGTTATCTTTTGTCTGGATGGAATTTGGTGTACATTTTGTAGCAACTATCTTCTCCCCCTTTTTGGCATCAGTATTTGAAAGAAGAGAAAACAGAGCATCCAGTTTGTCACCTATAGAAGAAACCTTATCTTCTAAGGAGGAAAGTCTAGAGGCTATGCTGTCTTGAGATTTAACAACATCTATGATGGTTTTTTGCACACTTTTAATTTCAGCTGAGTTAGGTGTGTGAAGCAAAAATCCATCAATTTTCTCTTTGACACCAGCATGAGACTTCTTCATTTCATCAAGTTCAAAGTGAATTCCTTTAACAGAAATAGTTGTGGCCTTAAGATGCAACTTTAGATCAAGAGTTTTAATTTCATCATAAGCACGATGAATATGAGATAGAAGAATTGCAAGTCTCCATTAGTAATCCCATTCTGTCTGTCTGAAATGCTCAGCATCAGCATTGTAATATGAAGGATGGCCAGTGAAGTGCGAAGAAGAATTAACATTGGACTTCTTAGATGCATCAAGTGCAGACTTAAGCTGAGCGGTATCAGGATCATCGTCATCACTATCATTATCAGAGTCAGACAAGCCACTAGAAGAATGTGCAAAATCAGGAAGAATTGCCTTGCCTTTATCCAGATTCTTTGCAAGAGATGCCTGTGGCTGATGTGATCCTGAAACAGAAATATATTAACACCTAAATCTCTCTGTTCTTTTCAAGTAATCTCATCACTTCTCACACAACATATTACTTTTAAGAGTAACATTATTCTCACAGAAGAACCTTTATAAGTAAAGAAAAACTTATAAGATTCTTGTCTCAAAACTACCTCTCCTTTTTCAAGTACAGGAGACTGCCACTCAATATATTTTTCTCTTTTTTTTAATCTAATATTTTTACACAGTCTCTCAGAAAGGCTTAATCACATATATAGCAAAGAAATAAGAGATGGTTGAGAAGAGTTGATGCTTGTCATATAAATAGAGGTAACCTCAAAGAAGAGACTATTTATAATCATACAAATATGAGAATATATGAGAAGTTAGCAATACCTGAAGGTGATTCCTCAAGTGGAAGTGATGAAAGTAGAGGAACAAACAGCACATCAGGATGCTTTTTCAAACTAGCAACTAGTAATGGATCATCAATTGTAGCTAGTTGTAACAGTCCGCACTTCCGGACTATTAATTTTAAATTAAAACTAAAATAAAATACAATTTATTAATACGAAAATCTATTACAAAGGTGTCTATTACAAAAGCGCAGCACGGAAGCCCAAAATTTAATATACTCCAATCCTAAGTCCTCGAACTCCAATGATTTCCAACTCGAATCTTATACGAAACCTCAAATATAAAAGGGGTGAGCTACAAAGCCCAGCAAGTACAAATTGACTAACTATTTAACCGAAAAATAATGGGTGTTTTAATAAAGCGATTTTTCTCAAAACAATAATAATTTTGTAAAACAATTTCTACAGTAGATCCAACCCAAAGTTTTATATTTTAAAATTCAGAATTTAAAACAGAACAGAGCATATTTTACAACAGATCAGAACAGAATAAAACAGAATGAAATGATAATTCTTATAAATACCACAGTCTTGATCTACGACCACACTTTGCCAGTAGCCGGCATCTAATTCTTATTCATATTCTTTATACCACACTTTTCCGGTGGTCGGCATCTAAAGTTCAATAATTACGTGCCCTTAATAGGTATCTAAAGTTGCACACTCGTGCGCCTACTAAGGGTATCTAAGGCAAGTTCCGGAATTATAGCTTAAATTACGAACGGGTTCGAAAACGTAGAGACTGGGTTTCAAAAAATTCTCGTATCTTATTTCTTATACAGTTTGAAACAGAATTCTTTTATCTTATACGAAATTCGAAAATTAGAGTATCAAAACTTTTTCGAAAATAAAAGTAAGTCAAAAAGTACTTATCCCAAAGCCTGACCAGATCTGAATATAGCCTTTTTTGACCCTCTAAACGATGTTATATTAGAAAACACGAAACACGAAAGTTGAAGATAACGAAAAGACCTCTCCGAAAAGTCTAGAATCACCAAATTCTGACTCACGATGAATTTACTACGAATTTTACAAGATTGCTAATTTATGTGAATAAAACCCTACGAATTTTATTAATTAAGGCGAGGAAGACGAATATGGTGTATTTATAACGAGACAAAACCCTATATCTTAAACTACAAGTTATTCATATTAAAATTGGATCCAAATTTTAGGCCCGTTGGTCTAATTCAAATTTTAAATCCTAGTCCTTATCTAATTTTAATCTTTTTTATTCTATTATTCTTTTATTAATATAATTCTAAAAATTACGGGATATTACATACTACCCTCCTTAAAAAGAACTTGGTCCCCAAATTCACAACAATCCTAAAGTTCGAGACACATCTACCCCATCTACCCCCTGATCTACCAAAGGTCAAACTATGGTCCACAATATCGAATCCTAGGGAATGTACTAGTCTCATACCTAATACACTCCAAAAGACAGCCTGCTCTGATACCAACTGTAACAGCCCGCACTTCCGGACTATTAATTCTAAATCAAAACTAAAATAAAATACAATTTACTAATACGAAAATCTATTACAAAGGTGTCTATTACAAAAGCACAGCTAACGGAAGCCCAAAATTTAATATACTCCAATCCTAAGTCCTCGAACTCCAATGATTTCCAACTCGAATCTTATACGAAACCTGAAATATAAAAGGGGTGAGCTACAAAGCCCAGCAAGTACAAATTGACTAACTATTTAACCGAAAAACAATGGGTGTTTTAATAAAGCGATTTTTCTCAAAACAATAATAATTTTGTAAAACAATTTCTACAGTAGATCCAACCCAAAGTTTTATATTTTAAAATTTAGAATTTAAAACAGAACAGAGCATATTTTATAACAGATCAGAACAGAATAAAACAGAACAAAACGATAATTCTTATAAATACCACAGTCTTGATCTACGGCCACACTTTGCCAGTAGCCGGCATCTAATTCTTATTCTTATTCTTTATACCACACTTTGTCGGTGGTCGGCATCTAAAGTTCAATAATTACGCGCCCTTAATAGGTATCTAAAGTTGCACACTCGTGCGCCTACTAATGGTATCTAAGGCTAGTTCCGGAACTATAGCGTAAATTACGAACAGGTTCGAAAACGTAGAGACTGGATTTCAAAAAATTCTCGTATCTTATTTCTTATACAGTTCGAAACAGAATTCTTTTATCTTATACGAAATTCGAAAATCAGAGTATCAAAACTTTTTCGAAAATAAAAGTAAGTCAAAAAGTACTTATCCCAAAGCCTGACCAGATCTGAATATAGCCTTTCTTAACCCTCTGAACGACGTTATTTTAGAAAACATGAAACACGAAAGTTGAAGATAACGAAAAGACCTCTCCGAAAAGTCCAGAATCACCAAATTCCGACTCACGATGAATTTATTATGAATTTTACAAAATTGCTGATTTATGTGAATAAAACCCTACGAATTTTATTAATTAAGGCGAGGAAGACGAATATGGTGTATTTATAACGAGACAAAACCCTATATCTTAAACTAAAAGTTATTCATATTAAAATTGGATCCAAATTTTAGGCCCGTTGGTCTAATTCAAATTTTAAATCCTAGTCCTTATCTAATTTTAATCCTTTTTATTCTATTATTATTTTATTAATCGAATTCTAAAAATTACGGGATATTACACTAGTGCAGTTGAAGGATGATTCTCAGTAGGAGCTGTTGTATCATCATGATTTGATCTATTAGGAGAACTTGAAAGACCAGCATCAGTAATTTGAACTTATGGTTCTTGTGGAGTCTGAGAGATGTGTGCTACTTCAGCAATGCTTGGTGAAGGTTCTTGTGTGCTCTTCTCAAAGATAGGATCATCAATGATTGCAGCCACCCGTGACAGTATCTCCTGATGAGTTTGCTTTTCCTGGATTAGTTGAACAGAGTCAGCAAAAAGATCACTTTGAGCAATATTAACAATGATCTGTGCAGCCTCAGTGTCTGCATCTTCCCTTTAAGAAGATGGTTCTTATGTGACTGGATGTGTTGCAGTTGCTAAATCCCTTTGAGACCTAGGTTCTTGTGTACTAACATCCTTGTCAAGAGGCTGAGTCTTCTTCTTTTTTCCGATGTATCCAACTACTTCTTCACTTCTTCTTTTCAACTAGCTCTTTGCAGTTTTCTTGTGTTCAACAGTTGCTTCAATTTCTGGAAGCTTGTCAAGCAGAGCACTAGCATCAGTAGTTGGCTCTTTGATTCCAGTAGTGTCAAACAAGTCATCAGGATTTTGATCAATGGACTTCTTGATTTTTGATAAGGACCCTATTGGTATATGATCATCTGATTCAGAATCTTCTTGAATGACCAGTCTTCTTTTCCTAATTGGAAAGCAGTCTTCGTTCTTCTCACTCTCACTCAGTGAGACTTGTTTAGCTTTCTGTCCAGATGTAACAGATTTCTTAAACAACCTTTTCTTTGTTACAACTGATATATTTTGAGAGACATCAGAGGAGGCTAATTTAGAGGCTTGTTGTGTTTGTTGTTTGGAAGAAGAAATTCTTGGGTTAGAAACAAGATGGGTGATTTCTTGGGTCTTAGCATCAGGAATTGTGACAGAGGTGCCAGCATCAGGATTTGCAGGCACTTGTGTAGGAGTAGGTCTATTTCTTAACAGAAATTGCCTGACCTTTCCAGGGAGAAAGGGTGGTCCTGAAAATTTATTCTTTTCATCCCGTTTAATATGATCAGTGATTGCTTTTTCAAAAATTTGAAAAACAGGGAGTAATTTATCATCATCAAAAAATAGCATTAGGGCATAGATACGTGAAAATCAGTTGTAAAAATCTAGTATACCCTATTACTCCTGAAGCATCTGCTCTCCTAGAAATTATGAACTGTAAGATAGTGTTACCATAATCAAATTTACCAGAGTTAAGAAGAGAGTACCCAATTCTCAGGGAAGTGGATGGAAGAGCATCAAAGTTTGTTGTCCTATTCAAGAAACATCTATTGATGCAGTCAAAGAAAAAGTTCCACTCTCTTTTCAGTTTGGTCCTGGCCAATTTTCCAATGGTTGTGATTTCTCCTTGATAACCCAAAGCCTTGAGCATGTCAAACAGCTGCTCAGTGGTATGAGTATCAGGAGCACCATCAAGAGCAGGCAATCTCAAGGCTTGAAGCAGAATGTCAGCATCAACTTCATATTCTTGGTCCTTATACTCAAAGGAAAATCTAGTATGTGTTGGATTTACCACAGCTGTGTTCCAGACCTGCATGACACCTTAACAGGATTTGTGAGAGCATACCCAATTAGACATAGAAGGAGAAATTCATGAATATCATGAAAAGATGATGGTAACTGCTGATGTGTAAGCAAAGCTAAGTAATTATGATAGGGATAAATAAATTATGATAGTATAATTAAATACTGCATTAATTGTACAAGGTGCGGACTGCTAGGCCCAATAAGAAAATGTATGACATTCAGACCAGAAAGGTTAACATGTTGATCAGGCCTGATGGACCAGATCAGGCCTGATGGAACAAAGAAGGCCCAAAAACCCTGATTATTAATTAATTTCGTAATTAATTAATAAGGGAAAAATCAGCTATTGAGAAGAGTCCCGATAAGGATATAAATTCTTACAGATTAGCCTCAAAGGGACCTAAAAGGATAAGGAATCAGTTTCCTACTATCTAGGACTCCAAAGTCCATTTTAATTATGAGACTTGCCCACCAAGTCTCCTATACCAAGTCCAATTGAAGGACTCCCAACATCTATATAAGGGGCCTCACCCCATAGATCAGAACTACTTTTTTTGACTTGATCCTTGGCAATCAGCAAGGTACGTAGGCATCTTGTTAAGGCAGATTAAGTCACGAAACACAAGAGCAGTCAAATCGAGCCTTGGAGCTCACGTTCCTTATTATTAAACACAGCAATTATATATATTAGTTTTAAATCCATAACATTTGGCGCCGTCTCTGGGAAAGCACAACAACAACCATGGCGAGAACACGGAGAACAATTAGAGCTCTAGAGGAAGAAACACCATCAGAGACAACCCAGGTGATTTCGTCAACTGAGGAGGTTCCTTCCCATTCAACTTATGCATCTACTCAGCGGGAAGCCCAGATAGGGGCAACTCAACCTCAGCCACAAGGGACAACTCCCCCGACTGTTCAAGGTACGAATCCTCAAGTTCAACAAGTACAGATACCTGTGAATTCTCGACCCGTCCGGTATGAATATTCAACTATTGTTACTACTAACCCCCCTTATGGGATGCCCCTTCACGCTGAGGTTGGAGGAAGCGGATATGCTGGGCGAAGTGAAGCACGAGGGCAGTCGCCCCCCTATATACGAGGTTTGGCTCCTATCCCTGAGGATCGGGAATTTTCTGGTCCTTACACTGAGAGAGACTCCGAATCTTTGGATGATGAAGTGGCCCCGAGAAGGAGGCGTCCTGGAAAAGAGCCAATGGTCGATAGAAGGCAACGCCCCCAAAGCACCCCAGGGGCGAATCCCCAAGAAGTGCAGGAAAGGATCAGGGCTCATGAGGCTGAAATCCAAAGGCTGAGGCGTGATTTAGAGGCTCACCAGGCCACCAGACCCCAGATACCTCCTAGGGGGAGAAATCCTCCTCCTGTCATAGACCTGGATGGTCCGGTATGAAGAAGGGCTGTTATCCCAAGAACTGATCCAAGCAATCTCCTTCCCCTTGGAGATCCTGATGATCCAACTCCACCCTTCACAGAAGAGATAATGAATGCCCATATCTCAAGGAAATTCAAGATGCCCACAATCAAAGCCTATGATGGCATGGGAGACCCCGCTAATCATGTTAGGACATTCTCTAATGCACTGCTGCTGCAACCCGTGAATGATGCTATAAAGTGTCGGGCCTTCCCTCAAACCCTGTCGGGTATGGCTCAAAGATGGTACAGTCGCCTGCCCCCAAACTCTATTGGATAGTTCAGAGAATTAAGTCAGGCTTTTATTAAGCAATTCATCAGTGGAAGAGTCCATGAGAAAAGTTCAGCATCTCTTATGAGTCTTGTGCAGGGAGCTAAGGAATCCTTGAGAGATTACCTGAATCGTTTCACAAAGGAGGCTTTAAAAGTCCCGGACCTTGATGATAAGCTAGCCATGATAGCACTGCAACAAGGAACTAGGGACGAGTTTTTTAAGATGTCCTTGGCCAAATGTCCCCCTGAAAGCATGTTGCAGCTCCAAGAGAGGGCAGGGAAGTATATCAAGGTTGAAGAAAGTATGAGGAAGACCGTAGTAAGTAATGAGCCCACTGGAGGCAAGAAGCGGAAAACTGATTTAGAATATATTACAAAGGACAAATATCCTAGAACCGAACAAAACCGAGATTCAACCCCCAAGAAGGGAGGACCTGGGCAAAAGTTTACTGAATACGCTAAGCTGAATGCTCCTAGAAGTCAAATTTTGATGGAGATTGAGAAAGATAGAGATATTCGCAGGCCTAAGCCCTTGAAGGCTGATCCCGCCAAGCTAGATAAGAGCAAGTATTATAGGTTTCACAAAGATGTTGGCCATGACACCGATGAGTGTAGGCAATTGAAAGATGAAATTGAGTTTTTAATTCGAAAAGGAAGATTGAATAAGTATACTGGAGATGGAGGGGACAGAAACAATAATGGAAGGAAGAACTTTGAAGATCGTAGGAGGGACCAAGACGATCAGGGGCGGAATCCCGAACCTAGGGGGCCGGTTATAAATGCAATTTTTGGAGGACCGCGACGCCCTCGAGGACCTGTGATAAACACGATCTTTGGAGGTCCAACTGCTGCTGGATTGTCCAAAAATTCCAGAAAGGCATATACTAGGGAGGTTATGCATATTGTTGGAGAAGCCCCGAAGAGGGCCAGGACAGAAGTAACATTAGCTTTTGATGATTCCGACCTAGAGGGTGTGAAGTTTCCCCATGACGACCCGCTGGTCATAACACCGATAATAGGAAATAGCCCGGTTAAGAGGGTCCTTGTGGATAATGGTGCTTCTGTGGATATCTTGATCCACGACACCTTTCTAAGGATGGGGTATAACGACTCTCAGTTGACACCAACCGACATGCCGATATATGGATTTGCTGGAGTAGAATGTCCTGTGGAAGGGATAATCAAATTACCGACCAACATAGGTACGGAACCAAGGCAAGCAACGCAGATGCTGGATTTCGTGGTGGTAAAGGCTAGTTCAACTTATAATGCTATCATGGGGAGAACAGGGATACATGCCTTCAAGGCAGTCCCCTCTTTCTACCATTCAGTCATGAAGTTTCCCACCCGAAACGGGATTAGAGAAGAGAGAGAAGATCGAAAAATGGCTAGAAGCTGTTATGTGGCCTCTTTGAGGGCAGATAGAGTCGGGGGGCAGGTTCTTCCTATTGAAGATATGGATGTTCGAGAAAATGATGAGAATAGAGGAAGGCCAGCAGAAGAATTGGTTTCGGTTCCTATAGACCCCGAGAATCCTGAAAGGATGACTTTCATTGGAGCCACATTAGAGGAACCCCTTAGAGGGAAGTTAGTGAAATTTTTGCAAGGAAATAGTGATGTGTTTGCATGGGCAGCAGCTGATATGCCAAGCATAGACCCGAAGTTAATTACTCATAAGCTAAACGTAGATCCAAGCCGGAAGACAGTGAAACAAAAGAAAAGAAATTTTGCCCCGGAAAGACAAGAGGCTATAAAATAGGAAGTAGAAAAGCTCTTAGAGGCTGGTTTCATTGAGGAGATTCAATTTCCGGAGTGGTTAGCAAACCCTGTAATGGTGAAGAAGGCTAATGGAAAGTGGAGGATGTGTATAGACTTCACTGATCTGAATGATACATGCCCCAAAGACTGTTTTCCGCTGCCTAGAATTGATACTTTGATTGATGCCATTGCTGGACATGAGATGCTGAGTTTCATGGATGGATTTAGCGGATACAACCAGATCAAAATGCATAAGGATGACATTCCAAAGGTATCATTTATCACTGACTTTGGTGTTTATTGTTATCTTGTTATGGCGTTTGGTCTCAAGAATGCAGGAGCCACCTATCAAAGGTTGGTGAATAAAATTTTTAAGGATCTTATTGGTAAGACTATGGAAGTCTATGTTGATGACATGTTAGTCAAGAGTCTAGTAAAGACTGATCATATAGCCCATTTAAGGGAAGCTTTTGAGGTCCTGAGGTACCACAAGATGATGTTGAATCCTACGAAGTGTGCTTTCGGAGTAGGATCTAGAAAATTCTTGGGACTGATGGTCTCAAAGAGGGGAATTGAGGCTAACCCGGATAAAATAAAGGCGATCCTGGACATGGAACCACCAAAAACTGTTAAGGATGTTCAGAAGCTTATAGGAAGGGTTGCTGTGCTAGGACGATTCATCTCCAAGTCGGGGGACAAGTGTTTGTCATTCTTCAAGTCGCTAAAGAGCATCAAAGACTTTGTATGGAGTGAGGAAAACCAGAAGGCATTTGAAGAGTTAAAGAAGTATATGACCCGGGCCCCGTTGTTGGCCAAGCCAGTTCTGAGTGAAGTTTTATTCTTGTACTTGGCTGTTTCAGAGAGCGCCTTGAGCGCGGTGTTGGTTAAGGAGGAGCTAAAAGTCCAGAAACCCGTGTATTATATCAGCAAAATTCTGCATGGTGCTGAATTAAATTATTCAACTATTGAGAAATTTGCTCTAGCCTTGGCAATGGCTTCAAGAAAACTGCGTCCTTACTTTCAGGCTCATCAGATTGAGGTGCTAACGAATCAGCCACTGAGAAATATCATTCACAATCCTAAGGCAAGTGGGAGATTGATTAAGTGGGCAATAGAGTTGGGAGAGTTCGATCTCAAGTATAAGCCACATATGGCCATAAAAGCCCAGGCACTAGCGGTCTTCGTGGTGGAATGTACCATACCCAACCAAGAAGTCGGGGGGCAGGAAGATACCATACCTCAAGACAAGGGAGTCGATAATGGGGACAGAGAGAAGGATGATAAGGAGAAAGAATATTGGGTTCTCTATTGTGATGGAGCATCAAAAACAAATTCCAGTGGAGCAGGGTTGGTTTTGCAAAGTCCTGATGGGTTCTTAATTGAGTATGCTATGAAGCTAGACTTCCCAACCACGAACAATGAGGCAGAGTATGAAGCCCTGATAGCTGGCCTTGGTCTAGCTGGGACATTTAGAGTCAAAAACTTAAAGGTCCGTGGAGACTCGAAGCTGATCATATCCCAGGTAAAGGGAGAATTTGAGGCAAGGGATGATACGATGGCTAAGTATGTCCGCCTAGTAAGGGCTGTGATGACCCAATTTAATGAATGCCATGTTGAACACATTCCAAGGGAAGAAAATGCTAAAGCAGATGCGCTATCAAAGTTTGCTTCATCTGAGAAAGAAGAAAGTTCAGGAAGTGTGTACTTCCGTGTTTTGAAAACACGAAGCATAGATGTTAAGCTTGTGGCTCCTATAGGCCTGGGGACATCCTGTATTGATCCCATTAAGGCTCATATTCAAACCGGTTGGTTGCCAAGCGATGCAACTGAAGCATGGAAGTTAATTGTTCGGGCACTAAGGTACTCTTTGATAGATGGGATTCTTTACAAAAGATCTTTCGTGGTTCCCTACTTGAGGTGTCTCAGGCCCGATGAGGCACGCTTGGCTCTTGAAGAAGTGCATGAAGGTATTTGTGGACAACACTTGGGGGGCAGGGCCTTGGCTCATAAGATAACTCGTTTAGGCTTTTATTGGCCAGAAATGATGGCTGATGCCAAAGAATATGTGAAGAAATGTGACCGCTGTCAGAAGCATGCACCTGTTGTTAGACAACCCCCCGAGATGCTGACCTCTATCAACTCGCCCATTCCTTTTGCTATGTGGGGAATGGATATTTTGGGGCCTTTTCCCATGGCCACAGCACAAAGGAAGTTTCTGATTGTAGCCATTGATTATTTCACCAAGTGGATCGAAGCCAAACCCTTGGCCAAGATCACAACTAAGCAGGTTGCACAATTCCTGTGGGAAAACATTATGTGCCGATATGGAATTCCCCGTATCCTCGTCACTGACAATGGAACACAATTCAATAATGAGGAATTCAAGAAGTATTGTGAAGAAAATGAAATTGAGTTACGGTTCACCTCTGTGGCTCACCCGCAAGCCAATGGGCAAGCGGAGGTAGCAAATCGGATAATCCTGGATGGACTAAAGAAGAGGATCGAGAAGTCAAGAAATAATTGGGTGGATGAGATACTTCCCATATTATGGGCCTATAGGACTACCTGTAGAGTCACGACAGGAGCGACACCCTTCATGTTGGCATATGGGGCAGAAGCAGTAGTTCCGGTGGAGATATCACATTCCTCTCCAAGGATTCAGGCTTTCAATGCAGAAGAGAATGAAGAAGGGCAGAGGTTAGCCCTGGATTTAATCGATGAAGTGCGAGATAAGGCTCATGCAAAGATAGTAGAATATCAGAAAAAGGCTTCATTCTACTACAACCTAAGGGTTAAAGAAAGGTTTTTCAAACAACGTGACCTAGTCTTGAGAAAGATAGAAGCTTCTGGTGTCGGACAAAAAGAAAAGCTTGCCCCGAATTGGGAAGGGCCGTACAAAGTCAAGAGCGTTCAGGGTAGAGGAACCTACAAGCTGGAAACTATGGATGGTTCAGAAGTCCCGAGAACCTGGCATGCACAAAACCTGAAGGTTTACTATGTGTAAGATAGTCGAAGTACGATTCTCGCTTGTCATTGTGACAAGCAGGTTTAAAAGCACCTTGAAGCTTTGCTTGCGTAGGACTTTATATTCTATTAGAATTTACATTGTCAAGTTATTATTGATTAGGGTCGAACCCATGCTATGTAAGGTTTTGGAAAACCAGACTTCGTATTAAAGAGTTTGAAATTATTTCAATCTAAGGATGCCTAAAATTTAAGTGCATATTAAGTATTGTAAAGAAGAAAGAGGCAAATAAGGAAAACAACATAGCTAATATAGCCCCGAAGGGTAACAACTTCTGACATAAACTAAATTCACATATTGTCTCAAAAAATATATACAAAAAAAATCTTAGGCCTCGGAAGGCTGAGATTCTTCGGAACCACTATCCGAGGAACCACTATCCGAGGTCTCCTCGGATGTCTCAGTGGTCCCTTCAGAAGTCCTTGCAGAAGTACCGTCAGAACTGCCTTCAGATGCTTTGGAGGATGCGGGAGACACTGGATTTTGAGGCGCAGCCCTTGGAGGCTCTTCCACCCTGATCTTCTTCGCAGCAGGCGCAGGGTCTTCTTCGGATGAAGCCTCCTCCTCCCCAGAGCTAGACTCCAGTTCTTTCCTCTTGTGGCTTGGGCTCCCTAAAGGGCCATCTTTGATCATATCAGCAAGCTTATTAGTGACGCCCCCCAGCTCCGGAACTCGCACAGGGCAAGGAAAGGAGGACAGCTCGAGGACCTCTGGAAAATCATCCTGGATGGCTTCCACAGCAGCATCCCAGCCCTCTTTATAGCTAACTGGGTGAAGAAGGGCATCATGCTCCACCATCAAGTCTTTGAATTCCTGGGTGTCCATCCAGCCATCAAAGGCTTTGTCCTTCTGCGCCTTCAAAATAACATTTTCGGCCCGGGCCGTTTCCAGGTCAGAGGTGGAAGAGGCCAGTTGAGCTTCAAGGGCCTCTATTCTCTGGTTGGCCTCCTCCAACTTCTTGTTAGCATCTTCCAGGCCAACCTTCTAAGCCTTAGCTTGGTGAATTGCCCCTTGGAAGTGGGCGTTAGCCTGCAAGAGAAGCAGCAAAAGTATGAGAAAAGAAACATGATGAGGCAAGTATGAAGGGCATAGGAAAAGGACGTACCGTCGCCAAAGCCTGGGCTCCAAAAAGCTCATTCCCCTCTAAGTCCTGTTGAAGGACAAAGTCTTGATAATCCACCGGGGAGATGGAATGCTTGGACCATTCCTTGGACAGCGTCGTGCTGCCAACGATTGAATCCTTGCCCCGGATCCCCCAAGCAGGTTGAAAATAGGCCCCTGGCCTCTGCTTGGTGCGCAAAACTTGGCTGGGGCCTTCCTCGCTTGGCTCCGTTGCCTGGAGGAGGAACTCAGGGAAGCGGTCACCAAGGCGAGGGTCTTTAAAGACCTTCCCAGCCCTCTTCATCCTGGTTGTCTCCAGGTCCTTAGGCTTGGTAGCCTCCTCAATCTTCTCAGCCACAGCAACAAACGAAGTCAGTTGAAAAATCAATGGAATAGAAAATGAAGGAAATAAAAAGGAGGTAAGAAAGGGAACTTACTTTTCTTATGAACGGGCGAGAGGCCGCGTTCTACCAGGACGGTCTCCCGGATAAGGTCCCAAGAATGGGAAGTCCCATTGTCTTGCGTAAGGAGGTTGAAAGCTCTAGCCTCCTCCTCAGACAAAGTTATATCATTTGGGCTCCCATCCACGGCCAGCCCGAAGGACGATCGAAATAGGGAGCCCCAGTCTCCACCTTCCCAAACAATGAACAAAAAATCTTTCTCCCACCCCAAGTTGTTGTCAGGGATGGACTTCCCATTCACGATATGGGGAATAGTGGGGCGCTGTTTAGAGAAACCCAACCCGGACTTTTATCAGGGCTGTTCTTGAACTGAAAAATCTTTCTGAAGATAGCAACAGAAGTGGGGACATTGTGCTTGGCGCATTGCGACAGATAGCACAGAATGAGCCTCCAAGAATTAGGGGGGAGTTGGCAAGGGCTGATGCCCACATCAGCCAGTAATAAAGGAATGAATGGATGAAAAGGGAGTCTGATACCTGCCCTTAGAGTATCCCTATAGACGCATAGCGCGTCCTTTTTCCACTGACAGGCCCTGTCGGCCGGACCTGCAAGAATCAGCTTAAAAGGTTCCTTGATTTTGAAGCAGCTGCTCAACTTTTCCAGCTCCTTGGGATCCCTTAAGGCACTAATATGATCGTGCGCGTCCAGATGCGCATCAGACGGGTACTCGTCCCCTCGAGTATTGATCATGTCGATTAAAGAATTGTACCTCGATCGGATAGGGAACTCATTGGACTTTCTAGCCACGTTCATTTTGGCCAAGCGAGTCATTTTCTTGTCAGCCATCTGCAAAAAAGGGCACATACAGGATATCTTAAAAGGGCACACAATAGAAAAATAGACGCGAAAAGAAAAAGGGGGGGATTTTACCTGAAGAAACGCTCCTAAAAAAGGCTTTGAGCTCCGACTTGCTGTTATTACTCTGAGAATCTTAGCAGGAGGAGAAAGAAGAAAACTTAGAAATGAGAAGGTGAGGAGTAGTAACCTCTCCTCAGTCCTTTATATAAGAGGAAAAGGAAGTTGAAGGGACGAAAGCCCATCAAGGACAAAGGCCCATGGGAAAAAGCCCAGAAAAAGTAATATTCCAGAATATTCCTAGGAATTCTAGAGGATTCTAAACGGGGAATATTAAGCCCAATAAAAGAGGCCCAGTAAGATTTAGAAAAGCCCAATAAAAGAGGCCCAGTAAGATTTGGAAAAACATAATAAGGCCCAATAAAGAAGGCCCGCCCCAAATCCAATTAGGATTTAGAATTTGGAAAATACAATACCTTAAATTAAAGCCAAATAAAAAAGGCTAGTGGAAGACCAGGATTCAGGTCGAAATCCAGGTCGTGAATTCTGCCCGAAAACTTTCGAACAGGCACCCGAAAATAACGGGTCAAAAAGACCAGGGTTCAGGTCGAATTCCAGGTCGTGGATTCTGCCCGAAATTATTCAACTAGACACACGAAAACAACAGAAATAATAGGACTGAATTGAGGTCGAAACTTCGACCAGGAATGAGGTCGAATAAACCAAGCATCTCTCAAGAATGCGGATTAAAAACCCAGGTCGAAGTTCGACTAGGATCCTGGTCGAATTCCAGGTCGTGGATCCTAGTCGAAATCCTTCGACCAGGAAGCAAGAGAATCAAAGAATTTTCGAACAAGATTCAGGTCAAAATTTTGACTAGAATCCTGGTCGAAATCCTAGTCGAGGCTCAAGACCAGGAGCTAAAAAGGGAGGGAGTTTTCGACCTAGATCCAGGTCGAAAGTTCGACTAGGATCCTGGTCGAATTCCAGGTCGTGGATCCTAGTCGAATTCCTTCGACTAGGATGGAAAGGTTGACCCCTATTTCGACTAGGATCCAGGTCGAAATTTTGACTAGGATCCTGGTCGAAAAAGGGCTGGAAATCTGAAAAATCAGAAAATTAGGGAAAAATCTAGAAATTAAGGATAAATCCCAGAAAATTAGGGAAAAATCCCAGAAAATTAGGGAAAAACCCGGAAAATTAGGGAAAAATCCTAGAAAATTAGGGAAAAATCCAGAAATTAAGGGAAAAAACCAGAAAATTAGGGAAAAATCCAGAAAATTAGGGAAAATCCCTAAAAAAAGGGAAAAATTCCTGGAAATTAAGATAATTCCTGAATAAAAGGAAAATTCATTGTAAATGTGTAGGTCGCTCCACACTTTACGGAAAAACGAAATCCTGTAAGGGAACGAATAGACTTAACTTCTGCGAAACCTAATCCATATTTCTCAAAAGTTGGGGGGCAAATGATAGGGATAAATAAATTATGATAGTATAATTAAATACTGCATTAATTGTACAAGGTGTAGACTGCTAGGCCCAATAAGAAAATGTATGACATTCAGACTAGAAAGGTTAACATGCTGATCAGGCCTGATGGACCAGATCAGGCTTGATGGAACAAAGAAGGCCCAAAAACCATGATTCATAATTAATTAATAAGGGAAAAATCAGCTATTGAGAAGAGTCCCGGTAAGGATATAAATCCTTACAGATTAGCCTCAAGGGGACCTAAAAGGATAAGGAATCAGTTTCCTACTATCTAGGACTCCAAAGTCCATTCTAATTATGAGATTTGCCCACCAAGTCTCCTATACCAAGTCCAATTCAAGGACTCCCAACATCTATATAAGGGGCCTCACCCCACAGATCAGAACTACGTTTTTTGACTTGATCCTTGGCAATCAGTAAGGTACGTAGGCATCTTGTTAAGGCAGATTGAGTCACGAAACACAAGAGCAGTCAAATCGAGCCTTGGAGCTCACGTTCCTTATTATTAAACACAGCAATTATATATATTAGTTTTAAATCCATAACAAATTGTTAGTGCCAACTGTATTTCCATGAATGATTATGGTTTGACTGAAGAGTGGTGAAACTTCAGATGTTGTCATGATGTGAATAGCTTGTGAGAGAGAGTAAGTGTGACATGTGCACAGTGAAACTATGTGTATGATGAATTGTGTCACATTATTTCTTTAGATTTTATAGCTTCACAAAAAAAATATAACACACTCGTATGAAGAAGGTAACTTAGCAAATTTGACTTTGAATAGGAAACAATTACTGAGTAATTGAGTTTGACGGTGGAGAAAATTGTGGAAGTAAATACAAAATACATACAGTTATATCAAGACACAACCGTAGAAATTTGTTTATCTGATAATCCACCATTAATCATTAATTAAGTGAGACACTTAACTGCAACAATAAAGCTTACTGAGAGATTGATTAACACTAATAATCTGAATTAGAACGTGCTGACCTGTCATCAGGATTTGAGACCTTTATTCTATCAGGATTTGACTAACTCGGGATATGTCGATTCAAATTCAACATTTGTTTGTCAAAGTATCAAAAATTATTAGTAACCACAATTTTAATCAAAATATTCATCAAGAAATACAATTCAAGTGGATGAAGTAACAATTAACAGGCTTCAATAAGAACATTCACATGCATATAGTTCGAGATAAACAAAGACTAAATCTTGCAATCAAAGGAAATTTCATTATTATATCAAAAGAGTACATTTCATGAAATTTGTAGATTACATGCAAAAGATTAAAAGATAATCCTAGTCTAAGATGGTGAATATCAACAGCCTTGTTCTAAGAAGCCTGACAAAGATGATGGTGAAGAGAAATGGATGAAGGATGTTTAATTCTTCTTCCTACTTTCAACAAAGAGAACAAAAAGACGAATGATTTTCTCCTGTTGTTTAAGATTGTGGAGATGAAATTCTCTTTGGAAAAATAGAAGATCATTTTTGATGAAGTTTGGAAGTTGAGTTCAGATATCGTATGGAATGTCGTTGATGGGATATGGAGTCTGGATTCCATTTCTAAAAATAGTCACAGTACTTGTGCCATAGCAGTAAAACCAGCTGGGGTTTGCCATTGTTTAAGAGAAATGAAAAGATGTGTTTGGGTAGGAAAAGATGTGATTTTACTGAAGGATGAGCGGTCATTTAAATAACCAAGAGAATATCAAGAGACTAGAGGACTGATTAATAATTAAGTGTTGAGTTAACTTAAATGAATTAACCAAAAGATTTCCTTTTAAGGCGCGTCTCCCTAGAATGATCTGTAATGATGACAGTGATATATTTATTCGGTCATGCACAATTAGCAAATAAATTCACTTAATTTATAATGCTTATAGAATAGAATACATCAAATATTTCTGGCTTAATATCTAAGAACACAGCATTTAGGACATATCAGGATTTGATCAAATATAAATTGAAAAAAATTTACTTGTCCTAATTAACCATACCAAGTTCATTCACAATCTTTGTAAATATTGCTTCAGGTAATGGCTTTATGAAGATATCAGCCAACTGCTGATTAGCAGGAACAAAATGAAGTTCTATGGTTCCTTCCATGACATGCTCTCTTATGAAGTGATATCTGATACTGATGTGCTTTGTAAGAGTGTATTGCACCGGATTTCCCGTCATAGCAATAACACTTTGATTATCACAATAAATAGGAATTTTTGAGAATGATAATCTATATTCCATGAGCTGATTTCTCATCTATAACAACTGAGCACAATAACTCCCAGCTGCAATATATTCAGCCTCAGCAGTTGAAGTAGCAATAGATTTTTGCTTCTTGCTGAACCATGAGACTAATCTGCCTCCCAAGAACTGACAGTTTCCTGATGTACTTTTCCTGTCTATTTTGTATCCATCAAAATCAGCATCTGAATAACCACATAATGCAAAATCAGCTTCTCTTGCATACCAAAGTCCAAGTGAAACAGTACCCTTGAGGTATCTGAAAATTCTCTTTATTGCAATAAGATGTGGCTCCCTTGGATTTGCCTGAAATCTTGCACACAAACAAGTGGCAGACATAATGTTTATCCTGCTAGCAGTTAGGTATAACAGAGATCCAATCATACCTCTATAGGTTGTCACATCAACTATTGTACCTTCATTTGGATCAAGTTTTGTAGCAGTTGCCATAAGAGTACTTGCAGTTGCACTTTCTTGCATATTAAACCTCTTCAATAGATTTCTTATATACTTGGACTAATTGATATAGATGCCATTATCAGTCTGTTTAATTTACAAGCCTAGGAAGTAGCTCATCTCTCCCATCATACTCATTTGATATCTTGATTGCATCAACTTTGAAAACTTATCACACAGTGTTTGATTAGTTGATCCAAAAATGATATCATCCACATAAATTTGAACTAAAAGAAAATATTTACCTTTATTCAGATAAAACCGGGTTTTATCTATTGTACCTCTTTTGAATCCACTTTCAAGTAGAAACCGAGCAAGGGTTTCATACCATGCTCTAGGTGCTTGCTTCAGTCCATAGAGTGCTTTATCAAGTCTGTAAACATAGTCAGGATGTTTAGAATCCACAAATCCCGGTGGTTGTTCAACATAGACTTCTTCTTCAAGTTCTCCATTGAGAAATGCACTCTTGACATCCATCTGGAAGACTTTGAACTTCATATGAGCAACATATGCCAAGAAGATTCTGATTGTTTCAACCTAGCAACAGGAGAAAATGTCTCATCATAGTCAATACCTTCTTGTTGGGAATATCCTTTTACCACTAATCTTGCCTTCTTTCTGATGATTGTTCCATCAGAATCAGTCTTATTTCTAAAGACCCACTTTGTGCCCATAATTGACCTATTCTTAGGTCTAGACACCAGCTTCCACACTTCATTTCTTTCGAACTCATTCAATTCTTCTTGCATAGCCATGACCCAATCTTCATCCTTGAGTGCATCTTCTACTTTCTTTGGCTCTTCTTTTGAAAGTTTATTATGATATAAACATTCATTCTGAGTTGCACTTCTTGTTTTTACACCATCATCAGGATTTCCAATGATCAGCTCAGGAGTATGATTCTTAGTCCATTTTCTGGCACTAGGAAGTGTCCTTCTGGAACTAGATGCTCCCCCTGAATTGTATGCCTCATCAAATGCATTTGAGGCTCCCCCTGAATCCATTGGGTCATTTCCTGATGAAATATTGGGAATTGACTTATGTTCTTCTGATGTTGAATCAACATTAGATTGAGAAGAACTTTGAGATGATTCTTCAGTGTTAGCATCATCTGCTGACCTTTGTTGTTGTTCCCCCTCAACTTGTGCAGGCTCATTAGCATAATGATTATTTTCAGAATCTGAAGGAGTGTCAGGATTTGGATCATCAGGATTTGACAGTTCATTAGAGTTTGATCCAGTTTCCAACTAAGCCTTTTCATTTGCAAAGACTAAACTTTCATGAGTGTCTTCTTCAAAACCAGGAATCTTCTTATCATCAAAAGTTACATTTATGGAGACTACTACAGTGTGTGTTCTTAGATTAAACACTCTGTAAGCTTTTGATGGTGAGTATCCAACAAAGATTCCTTTATCAGCCTTTAATTCAAACTTTCCAAGCTGATCAGTTTGAGTTCTCAAAACAAAGCACTTACATCCAAATACATGAAGATGTTTAAGACTGGGCTTCTTTTTTCTTTTAGCATTTGATAAGGAGTAACACCATGTCTATTTATCAGAGTGATATTCTGATTATAACATGCTGTGTTTACTGCTTCAGCCCAGAAGTAAGTGGGTAGTTTTGCTTCTTCTAGCAGGGTTCTGCCAGCTTCAATTAAGGTTCTGTTCTTCCTCTCAACAACACCATTTTTCTGAGGTGTACCAGGAGCTGGGAATTGTTGTTCTATGCCTTTGTACTTGCAGAATTTCTCCATTTTTAGGTTATTGAATTCAGTGCCAATATCACTCCTTAGAATTTTCACTTTATGAGTGGATCCATTTTCAATTTTCCTTATGTGGTCCAGAAGAATTTTGGAGTTTCATCCTTCCTGTGTAGAAAATAAACCCATGTATATCTAGTGAAATCATCAATAATTACAAGTGTGTACCTTTTCTTGTTGATGAACATTATGTTCACTGGTCCAAAGAGGTCCAGATGTAGCATGTGATATGGCTCAGAAATGGAGAATTCAGTTTTGCTTTTGAAAGATACTCTTCTTTGTTTAGACTTTTGGCAAGCATCACAAAGACCATCACTTGAGAATAGCATGTTTGGCAATCCTCTTACAAGTTCTTTCTTGACAAGTTCATTGATTGAAGTGAAGTTGAGATGTGAGAGATTCTTATGCCAGTTCCAGCTCTCATCTACTGATGCCTTAGAGATAAGGCAAGTAGCTTCCTTTTCAAGACCTTCATGTAGCATTGCTTCATAAATATTACCATGTCTGTATCCTATCAAGATAATTTTCTTTGACTTGTTATGAACAACTTCACAGTGTGAGTCATAGAATACCACATGATAACCTCTGTCAGCGATTTGACTGATACTTAGAAGATTATGCTTCAGTCCTTCCACCAAAGCTATATTCTCTATTGCCACTCTTCCAATTATTAGGTTTCCATATCCCAGAGTATGTCCTACATTTCCATCTCCATAAGATACATCTGGGCCAACCTTCTTCTCAAATTCTGACAGCAGGGATTTATTTCCAGTCATGTGTTCTGAACAACCACTATCCAAGACAAGTGTATTTTTCTTGTTACCCTGCAATCAGAAGAATAATTAATTAGAAGGATTTTTAAGGACCCACACTTATTGGGCCCTCTTTTTGGACAAATTAAGCCTTTGTGTGTCAGGAGTACTTTTGACAGTCTTTCCTTTGTCAGGATTTGTCTTGTCAGAAGCAAGTTTAGTAAAACCAACAGAATTAATCACACAAGCAACTTTATTAAACTTAGGCAAAGGTTCATAGTAATTATGATACAACTTGTGATAAGAACTACAAGTATAAATCGAATGCCAGCTACTACCACAATGAAAACAAGGATTTTGTGGTTTATAATATACTGATCTACCTTCAACATCAGACACCGGAATAGTAGTTTTCCTTTTCTTATTCCTCCTGCAATCAATAGCAAGATGATTAGTATTTCCACAGTTAAAACAAGTTTTCCTAGGAGCATTGGGAACAACCTTGTAATTTGAGTCCTTAGAAATACCTTGCTTACCATTCCTGTTTCTTTTAGGACATTTTACTTGAGGTTTGTCAGTAACCTCAGATATTTTCTTTTTCAATTGTCTTGCTGACAAAAGTCCTATGTTCTTTTCTTTCTTAACAGACTTAATGGTTTCCTTGCTTTTCTTTCTTTGAGTTTTATCATTTACCAATTTTTCTTGTGATACTGATGTTGAACCCTTTTCAAAAGTAGATTTGGGTTCATCAGCTTCTGATGAAATAAACTTAACAGGAGTTTTAAGGGAAATTTTATTTTCAGTGTCAACATCCTTAATTCCATCTTTATAGCCTAGGCATTCTTTCCAGTTTTTCTTTGAGATCATCTCATGAACCTTTTTGCCTGAATCAGTCCAGGTTTTAAGGGTTTTTCTCTCATTTCCTAGATCCTTTTCTAACATACTGTATCTAGCCTCAAGGCTCTTAACTTTATGTTTAGCTCTCTCACATTCTTTCTTCAAATCTATCAGATGTATTAAGTCAGACTCTAACTGATCATTCCTAGATTTCAAGGTCTTAATTTCAATTATAAGTCTATCATTTTCTAAATTCTTATTCTTAAAACTACCATGCAAAGATTTAAAAATAGATTTCAATTCAGATATATTTTCAGTATCAAAAGAGAAGAAAGGAGTTTGTACCTTAGGCTCAGAAGCAGCAGGATCATCAAGACTGGCCATCAGTGCATAGCATGTGTCTTTATCTTCAGAGTCAGAGGAGTCCATCCAATTCTTGCTTGAAGTGATCAGGGCTTTGTTCTTCCATTTATCATGCTTTGTTTTCTTGCACTCTGAGGCAAAATGACCAGCTTCATCACAATTGTAGCACTTGATCTTTGTCCTGTCTACCTTCCCAGCTCTAGAGTCCTTTTCATCTTTTCTCCCAGTTGACTTCCTTTCACCTCCAGTAAACTTCTTCCTGAAGCTTCTATTGTTCTTGGACTTCCTGAACTTCATCCTCCTGAAGCCCTTAACCAGCAATGCGGCCATTTGCATGACATTAGAATCTATCATATTCTCATCAATTTCAGAATCAGTATCATCATCAGGATTTGATGATGAATCATCAGTATCTGATTCTGGAAAATTGTTCTTCTTTCTTGCAGCTCCAACAGACTTTTCTCTTGAACTTTTATCATTCACTTTCGAAGCAACAGATTTCCCTTTGTTGCTTTTCCTCTCTCTCCTTTGCTGAACCTCCAAATCATGAGTTCTCAGCATGCCATAGACTTCATCCAGAGTAACTACTTCCAGATCATACTGATGTCGTATGATTGAAGTCTGAGTCTCCCATTCTTCATTTAATGCTCTTAAAAACTTGGTGTTTGAATCCTCTCAATCATACACCTTTTTGACCAAAGACAGATTGTTGAGTAGAGTCAAAAATCTGTCATAGATATCAGTAAGACTTTCATCAGGCTTTGCCTCAAAGTGTTCATATTCTTGAATCAGAACAGCCCTTCTGTTCTTCTTGATGGCCATGGTTCCTTGACATTGAGTTTCAAGAGCATCCCAGATCTCTTTGGCAGTCTTATAGGCTATAACCATGTTTGACATAACAGAATCAAGACTGTTATGCAAAATGTTTCTTACCTTTGCATCTTTCAGCACAACTAATTTCTCTTCTGGTGTCCATTCTGTCTTCTCCTTCAGTGGATAATGTTCAACAACCGTAGGAGTTGCAGGCACCAGTTTTGTTGGCATGAAGGGTCCATCATTGATTACGTCTAGATAATATGGATCTATAGCTTCCAGGTACATGAGCATCTTCACCTTCCACGTTGGATATTCAGTCTTTTTCAGAATGGGAATTTTAATGCTTTCATACTTGTTCAGAGACATGTTTAGATCGTTTCTGATTGTAAATTTTCAGTGTGCTCTGATACCAATTGTTGCCCAGTAAAGTTACAATTATTTAAGGGGGGTTGGATACAATTGTATAAATGTTTCGAACAAGTAGTAAAATATATCAGCTTTTTATATTTCTAATAAAAACTGTTACAAAATCCTCTCAAGAAATACTAATGTTCTTGAGAGCTGCTAGGTCGAATGATCCTCGAGTATTATATTTTTCTAAGTGATGACCTAAACTATGTTTATATACTACACAGCTACAACAGATTAATCTAAGATATGCATTATCAAAACCAACTGAAACTGATACATATCTTAAACTAAACAGATAAAGTCCTATAACTCAGACGTAATAGATATTTGCTCCACATTATAAGGAACAGAACAAATCCTCTAATGATGACTGTCTCAAATACTGATGTCATGCAAATGCTGATAACATGCCAACTCCTGACGATACATCAGATCCTGATGACATCCGAACAGCCAGATCCTGAGCTTCTTCTGATCATTGAGAATTCAATATGTAACATTCAAAGTTCGTTTTCTTCAAAAACTAATAGCGTTTACATACACTCATTTAGTACGTATAATCATAATATCAACTTTGAAACTCATTTTCTCATGCACAACATAGTGTGGGATAAAAGGTTTTCCCCGTCTGTCCGGGTTACTATTCATTAAACATTTTTATAAAGTCTCAAAAATTCGAGTTATTACAGTATTCCCCTCTAACAACGATTTCGTCACGGAATCAATTAGAAAATAAGTGGGGATATCTATTCATCATCGCGTCTTCAAGTTCCCAAGTTGACTCTTCGACATTTTGATTCCTCCACAAGATTCTAACCAGCTTCACAGTCTTGTTTCTCAGCACTTGTTCTTTTTGGTCCATTATCCTTACTGGCTGCTCAATATAGGATAAGTCTGGCTGTAAATCTACCTGCTCATATTCTATCACATGTCGCGCATCCGCATGGTACTTCCTTAACATGGACACGTGGAACACGTTGTGCACTTGTTGCAGATTAGGAGGAAAGGCGAGCTCGTAAGCTAGAGGTCCTATTCTCCTCAAAATTTTAAAGGGTCCTATGACTTTTGGACTTAGCTTCCCTTTCTTTCTAAATCTCATCACTCCTTTCCATGGAGATACCTTCAATAGCACTGAATCCCCTACTTCATATTCTCTATCCTTCCTGGTCTGGTCGGCGTACTTCTTTTGTCTCTCTTGAGCTGCTACCAGTCTCTTCCTGATGAGTCCCATCATTTCCCTGGTTTGCTGGACTAACTCTCGTCCTATTACCTTGTGTTCTCCCACTTCATTCCAACATAGGGGAGAGCGGCATCTCCTTCCGTAAAGAGCTTCATACGGAGGCATTCCTATGCTAGCATGTTAGCTATTGTTGTAGGAAAATTCGATCAGGGGTAAGTGGTTATTTCAATTCTCTTTAAAGTCAATGGCACACACTCGCAGCATATCTTCTAGGGTCCAAATAGTCCTTTCGCTTTTCCCATTAGTCTGGGGGTGGTAGGTGGTACTCATGTTTAGTCTGGTGCCTACGCATTCTTGGAAGCTTCTCCAAAATCGGGAATTAAACCTTGGGTCTCGATCTGACACTATGGCAATAGGAACGCCGTGTCTCACTACAATTTCCTTCAAGTAGATAACCACCAGCTTGTCTACGGTGTACCTTTCGTTGATTGATAGGAAGTGCCTGGACTTGGTCAATTCTATGATAACCCATTTGGCATCGTGATTGGTTTTTGTTCTTGGTAGGCCTGTCACAAAATCCATGGCTATATGCTCCCATTTCCATTCCGGGATTTCAAGGGGCCGTAATAGTCCACTCGGTCACTGATGTTCATCCTTCACTCTCAGGCATGTCAAGCACTTGCTGACCCACTCTGCTACTTCTCTTTTCATGTTGGGCCACCAATAATATTCCTTAAGGTCACGGTATATCTTCGTACTTCTTGGGTGGATTGAATATCTGGAGTTGTGTCCTTCGTGCAATAACTCATCCTTTAATTCTTGCACATTTGGAATCCAAATTCGGGACGCATACCTCATGATCCCTTTCTCGTCCTTCTCGCATCTCACTTCCTCACGGTCAATGTTCCTCTTTCTTCACTCATTTTCTTTTCCGGACATACTCGTATCTTTTCATTCAGTTCCGGCACTAGCTTAATTTCAAATAATCCTTATGTTCCTTTACCGGTCATTCTCACGTCAATTTCCATCTTCTCAAATTCTTTACTTAACTCCTTAGATGTCATTATCATCTTGAGTCTTTCCTTCCTACTAAGGGCATCAGCCACCACATTGGCTTTGCCCGGGTGATACAAAATTTCACAGTCGTAGTCCTTAATCAACTCTAACCACCTCCCACGTCTCATGTTTAGTTCTTTCTGAGTAAAAATATATTTGAGGCTCTTGTGGTCTGTGTAAATCTCGCATTTCTTACCTTAAAGGTAGTGGCTCCAAATTTTCAGGGCAAACAATATGGCTTCTAATTCTAGATTGTGCGTTGGGTATCTTATCTCATACTCCTTCAATTGCCGAGAGGCATACGCGATAACCTTTCTGTGCTGCATAAGCACACATCCTAGTCCTTTATGTGATGCATCACTGTATATCACAAACTCTCCCTTTCCATCGGGAAGAGCGAGCACTGGTACTGGCACCAGTCTCCTTTTCAGTTCCTGAAAGTTTTCCTCACATTTCTCTATCTATACAAACTTTTCTGTTTTCCGGGTAAGTCTAGTCAGTGGGCCGGCTATCTTAGCAAAGTCTTGCACGAATCTTCGATAATATAATGCTAAACCCACAAAACTCCTAACCTCTATTGGGGTAGTTGGTCTTTCTCAGTTGGATACCGCCTCTATCTTGGCGGGGTCAACTAAAACTCCTTTGCTACTCACCACATGCCCTAAGAACTGAACTTCCCTTAACAAAAACTCGCATTTCGAGAACTTGGCATATAATTTCTCATTCCTCAAGATTTCTAAGACTATCCTCAAATGTTCAGCATGTTCTTGCTCTGTCTTTGAGTAGATTAGAATATCATCTATAAAAACTATCACACATATATCTAGGCACGTTTTGAACACTCTGTTCATCAAATCTATAAAGGCTACGGGTGCATTGGTTAGCCCAAACGACATGACTAAGAATTCATAGTGTCCATATCTAGTGCGAAAAGCAGTCTTTGGTATATCCTCAGGTTTGATTTTCAACTGGTGATATCTTGTCCTCAAATCTATTTTGGAAAAGTGTACAACACCCTTGAGTTGGTCGAATAGGTCATCAATCCTAGTGAGAGGGTACCTATTCTTAATAGTCATCTTATTCAACTCTCGGTAGTCTATGCATAATCTTATACTGTCGTCCTTTTTCTTTACGAACAATACTGGCGCTCCCCATGGCGACACACTGGGTCTTATCATCCCATTATCTAATAACTCTTGCAGTTGAGAAGCTAGTTCCCTCATCTCAACTGGGGTTAGCCGATAAGGGGCTTTGGACACTGGTGTCATCCCTGGTGCTAATTCTATAGCGAATTCTATTTCTCTGTCAGGTGGCAACCCTGGTAAGTTCTCTGGGAATACATCCTCGAATTCATTCACTGTGGGTATGTCTTGTATATTAGGAACTTCCTTCTTGGTATCTACCACATAAGACAAATAGGCTCCGTTACTGTAATAACCCCAATTTTTGGGAAATTTTTGAAACCCTTATGAATAGTGTTTTTGCTGAATGAGAAAACTTTTCATGCCACACTATGTAGGGGTTCTGATATGGATATTCTGAGATTTTATTAGTACTTTATATGGGATATAAGTGTATGTAAAGATCGTCAGAATCCAAATCCGAACACTTTGATTTTTCCCGGAAATACACTAGATAAGGAAAGATTTGAGAAAAAGGTAACAGGATAAAAAGGATTTAAATTAAAGGATTATAGGAGAGGATCATAAAAGGAATATAATATATTGAGAAAGGTTAAGGGAACCTAAGTAATAAGATCCCGGGTATGATCCCTCAAACGATAAACGAAAACAAAAGTTAAGCGAACCGTATAACATATCAGCGGTCATTAGGCAAACGATTAGGAAGTTAATCAAGGGGATTAGTGGGGATGATGTCATCCAGCCAATAGAAAGAGGACAAGGAGGGGAGGATGACATCATGAGGATGACACAAGCAGGACATGGGAAGGAAGGAGATGTGGTGGCTTTTTAACCACACAAAATCAAGGGTAACTAGGTAATTTACTAAAACAAACACAAAAATCAAACCAACCAAGCCAAGCAAATCATTTTTCATCAAAATCAAAAAGAAACCAAGGCATTGTTCTTCATGCTCTCGGCCAAAACAGAACCAGAACACTAAAACTGCTGTATCTCCTTCATTTCTCACTCAAATATTGTGTTCTATAGCTCATTGGAAAGGTATTGAGATGGCCTACAACTCTTGTTCACAAGTCTCGTCCAAATAATCAGGGTAAGACCCTCATTTTTACAGTTCTTTAAATCGGACTTTTAGAAACTTCAAAGCCTAACTTTGTGTTCTTGATTTCTTTGGAAAGATCAAGCTTGCAGGAGGCTCCCTAAGGCTTCCTAGCAACTTAACACCTCCCAAGGAAGGTATAAACTTCAAACCCTAGCCTTTACTTTATTTGTTAGTAAGTTTAATGGTTGGTGTTGTGAAATGAGAAGCATGGATTGTGATTATTAGTAGTTTGGTTTGATTTGGAAGTGTTTTGGTAATTGAAGCTTGATTATAGTTCATAGGTCTTGATTGTGGTTGTTTGAGTTGAAAACCTTGGAGATTATGGACTGATGTGGTATGGTTTAGGTTAAGTTTTGTTGTATTGATGGTTATGAGTTGGTTGGTGGTTAATTGGAGTAGTTTAAACATTGGTAATCGCGTAAACATAGCCGTCGTAACGTCCGATTTTCTTTGGACTGTTTTTGTGCATAACATTAGGACCCGAGAACCCCCTGCTAGATTATGACCACTGCCATGTTTAGATAGCTCATGTTACGAGCTTCGTTTTGATATGTAGTCGTTCGATTCCGATGCACGGTTTAGGAGAAACGACCGTTTCAAGTAACGGCGTTTCGCGAACGAAACTTTTCCCCTCGCCTTACTTTGAAACATAGGTTAAAGACCAAAAAGGGTTAATTAATGTATGAAACATTTATGGTAAGTGTGTTAGGCAGTTGGTAAGACACTCGCGAAGGAATCTCCTTAAAACTCGTAAAGGTTAAATTATTAAAAATGGTGGAGCCGAGGGTACTCGAGTGACTTAAGAGAATCAGTAAGCGCAAAACAAGCGTTAGAGTCTAAGTTAGTTAAAGTATAGATTTACAAGTGACTTTGGTTTAATTCCAACTTACTTGTTGTTTATAGGTTACCAGACTCGTCCCGAGCCATTCGTAACCCCCAGTCGCTCAGGCAAGTTTTCTATCCGTTATACTGTTGTTGTGATGTATATATGTATATGCATTATCTTGCGATAGATGCATGTTGGTTAATTAGCAAATGTTGCGATATATTGAAGCATGCTGATATGGTATATATATGCATGCCTGTTTCGTATTCTTGCCATATATATCTGTTGGTTCAGTTGATAATACCTATGCTAGAGAATAACAGTAATTTGCATATACCCTTAGTATAGGGACCCAAAGGTGAAAACATATTTCTAAAATCGGGAGTCGATGTTCCCGAGTATATTATATATATATATATTTATATATTTATATATATATGGATATAGTTTTTAAAACTATGGATCGAATAAGGTTTATTCGATACCTTTATTTTACTTAATTGAATATTAATTTGAGTATTCATTCGAGGGCTTATGACTCAGTTTATCTTATTATTTGAATATTATTTGAATATTCATTCGAGGGCTTATGACTCAGTTTATTTTATTATTGAATATTATTTTGAATATTCATCCGAGGACTTATGACTCCTTTATTTTATTATTGAATATTATTTCGAATATTCATACGAGGGCTTATGACTCAGCTTATTTTATTTATTGAATATTATTTGAATATTCATTTGAGGATCTATGACTCTGATTATTTGCTGAGATATATTCTTTATTTTATTAAAGAATAAGGTGTCGATAATCAAACTTATTTTCGATTATTCAAATAAAGATAGTACTTTCATATAAGTATATCTTTGGTTATTTAATACTCATTTCAAGTATAAGTCTTACAACTTCTACTTCAATTATTTGTATAAAGATTATTCTTTATGGGAATATTATTTAAATAATAATATTCAGATATTTTCTAAATATATTGGGACTGATTTACTTCATTAAATCAGCATTACTCCAAACACTCTTTAAAGTGTTTTCGAGTCTTCAAAATGATTTTTAAAAGTTAGAGCGGATCCCAAAACTCATTTTTATATTCAAGATCTTCCTTTTAAAGGGGATTTAAATACTCGTTCAAAACCTGAGGGATCCGGCTCTATGGTGTATTTTATATTCGCAACAAGGTTGCTGTTTTGATAAATGAATTGATTACTTGCCCAATGTTCGGGAAGTAAGCCCATCTAATTGAGTCGGCATAAGCGACAGGCCGGGGTACGGTCTATCAAAGTGTAAGTGGCTGGGTGGCAGTCCATCAACGCGTGAGTGGCCGGGTAACGGTCTAGCGCGAGGTCCTAATGCGGCCAGGGTGATGACCGGTGAGAAATTCATCCATCTACAGTAGAAAAGGTTACTTATTGGTATCTTTGCCTGATCAGCAAGATATCTGGTTTATGCCAAAATTCTTTTCCTTTCCAAAATTCATTGGATATTATAACTCTGTTCATACTTTACATGACAGAGATTTTCAGGAAATGTATGAGATATATATATATATGGATATATATATCAGGACTTAATGAAGTATCTCGTAACTTCATTATTTATAATGATATTTCAAAGATTGAATCTATTTAAGTCTTATCTTGTAGTCTCATCTGGGTGATGAACTTTGAAACTGATTATAACTTGAACGGTGGTAGTTCAAGTAGTATGTGGATATAAAGTATATTGGAGTATCTTGTAACTTCATTTTTTTTAACTTATATCTAGTAAATGATTATCTTATGCATGACAAAGATTTTCAGAAAAACGTTGAGACAAGGTTAGATATATGAGATCACCTTGCAACGGTATTTTTATACAGTTATACACTGGAACTCTGTGTGTATTATACATGGAAGAGGATTCCCAAGATTTTGAAAAGTATATATGTATATATACTGAATATTTTGCGACTTCATCGCATTAAGATATCAAACTTGGTTCATTTCTTTTGACCAAGACTTTCATGAGTACTATGAGAAGGCTCATATACTATTAATCATTATACATATTATTTTGGTGGGCTTGCTGCTCACCCTTGCTTTCTTCTTTCATCACACAACAACAGATAGAAAAGATGAACATAACCAAGTTCCCGATTCGCAAGTGATTAGGAGACGTTCCGCAGTTTTCTAGAAGCATTGATGCCGCCGTAGCTGAGGTAGGAACTACCAATAGGCTAGGCTTTCAACTTTTGATGTACCAGATTTATTTATATTTATGAATTATAATAATGGCAAAGAAATGTAAATTTATTCAGAAAACCTTTTAAGGTGTATTGGCAGATAATTGTGGAATAAAATGACTTGTGGTTATTTTTGGATGTTCATCTCTGAGACTATAACGTGTGGTGTGTGTGTTTATTGTGGGGTCACAGTACAGAGTAGTTGAGTAATTATTAAGATTGGGTGTTATTAAGGGAAATGGAACTCGTGACGACCCGGATCCCCGACCCCGGATCTGGGGGTGTTACAGAAATGGTATCAGAGCTAAGCGTTATAAACCTCAGAGATGATGGGACGTTAAGATAATAAGTTCACTAAGATAATAAGAACTCTTGCCAAGTTCATAGTCGGACTACCTAACGTAGTACTGACAGTTAAAACCATTATGGGAACCCTTATAAATGTAGCGATAGGAGCGTAGTTCGTTATCGTATATGGTAGCGGGACTCCGAACCCTGAGGTTGAGGAGCAACATCGCGATGATATTTTATTACTAATTGGAGATCGGATTGTGGATCCGATAGAGTGTCCTAATGCAGGACCGGATGATGTTGATATTGAGGATGTAGCGGTTGAGGATGTTGTCCTAGAAGGGATAGTTGTTGAGGAGGATCCCATGGAGGATCCTGACAGGATTGGATAAAGGACCACTGATGAATTGATGACCATGGTTTGGTCGACTACCAGAGGTAGGATTGGCCGGTCACTACCAGAGGTTCGTTCAAGTTTGTAAAGATAGTAGCCCCTTTAACGCGGCTTACTCGTAAGACTGAGAAGTTCGAATGGACAGAGAAATGCGAGAACAACTTTTAAGAACCGAAGCAAAGGTTGGTGACGTTCCCTATGTTGGCGTTGCCGGATGGAAAATGAGATTTTGTGAAATGTAGTGACGCTTCGCATAAGGAATTAGGGTGCTTCTAATACAGCACAGCAAGGTAATCGCGTACGTGTCAAGATAATTAAGGGAATATAAAATTCGATATCCCCACCCATGAGCTTGGGCTCGTGGCAATAGTTTTTCCCTAAAGATTGGAGGCACTACTTGTATGGAGAGAAGTGCAAGATTTACACAAACCATAGGAGCTCTAGTACCTTTTTACGTAGAAAGAGCTCAACATACGCCAGAGGAGGCGGTTAGAGCTAATCAAGAATTATGATTGGGAGATTCTTTATCATTCGGGGAAAGCCAATGTGGTGGCTGATGCCCTTAGTAAAAAGGAGAGACTCAAGATGATAATGACTTTGGGAGGGTTGATAAGAGATTTTGAAAAAAAAATGGAAATAGATATGAAGGTAACCGGAGCCGGTACCGAAAAGTTGTTTGAGATTGCAATACAGCCCGAATTATTGGAGAGGAACATATTGTGCTAGAAAAAGTGATGAATGAAGGTAGAGAGCCAACAAATAGATATGAGATTAATACCGAGAGAGATGATAAGGGAATAATGAGGTATTCCTATAGAATTTGGGTTCCAAATGTTTAAGAGCTTAAAGATGAAATCTTAGATGAAAGCTAGTTTGAGGAATAAGAGTTAGAGCAAACCCTGAATGTGATAGTCAGGGAGGACGCCATCAAGATAGAAGGAACCCATAACATAATGAAGTGGAAAATGAGGATTTTAACGTACAAGATAACCCCAAGTATGGGAGAAGGATGAAACATTCCATACTAAGGAAACGGAAAGTCGAGTAAGGAAAGGAGACCCGAGACGGTACTCCTATACGGCAATTCATGGACCTGTCTAAAGAGAACTTAGACTATTATCCCCAACCACCACCCTGAGGGGACAATGCGGCAGGAAATTCTTTCATGACCTTTAAATCGTTAAGCTCTCAGAGTTCCAAGGAACATGTTGACCTAGTCGAGGCAAGAGCCTGGCTAAAGGAAATATAGGAATCATTTGAGATTCTAAATGATTGACGAATCACAAAAGACTGTTTTTATCACTCACCCTCCTAAGAGAGAGACCACCTGCTGGTGAAAGGCCAAGGAAGGCACGGAGCAAGAGATTATAATAAACTGATTTAAGTCCAGTCAATTGTTTTCGGGAAAGTAATTCCCAAAGATAAGGAGATAGTGTAAAAGCTTTAGAGTCAGAACAAAGGCAGACGAGTATGATAAATTATGAATCTAAGTTGTAAAAGTTGTCAAGATTCTTTCTGAGGACACGAATCCAGAATGACGGGATATTTGAAATCAATGCTTATATTGTGTTAGTTCATGAAATAATGATAAGGAAGTTGGGTATGAGGAAACCCTAAAGACTCGTAGTAATAGAAATAGAAAAGTAAGTAATCGTCAGGATGAGGGTGATTCACCATGAGTTAAAATTGATGGTTGAGGGCATAAGAGATACATATATATTATCCCCTGTAAGTTGGGAGGATTCGAAGAAACCTTGAGATAGTTCGAAGGATAAATAATGAGACGCGGATAGACTGAGGAGACAAGAAAGTAAGAAATTAAGAAAATTGGATGAAGGAAGTGACCTTCAAGAATGTGAAGTGTAAGACCGGTGGCTTGATACCTAGGAAGGGAGACGCCAGGTATGAAAGATATCCCAACATTGAGATGACTATTGAGATAAACAACAAAAGTAAATAAGGATTTATTAAGAAGAAGTTCACGTTGAACACGACCAATATCTTCCAGATCATCCATGTGATCATTACCAAATCAGGAAAGAAAAGCGGATAACCATTTTTATCTTTTGGAGGCCATATGGATTGACCTTAACTTGAATAAGGATGCTATTGTGAAATTCGGTATAGACTATCGAGGTGGAAATGATTGAATAAGATACCCTTATCAGGGATATATGACTTTATTTATCCATGGAAGGATGCTTGTACCTTTTTAAAGGTGGAATTAAGGATAGAATATCGGTAACTTAAAACGAATCCTAGGGGAATGCATAAAGGTTGGCATTTCACCCTTAATAGGGATAGTATGAGTTTTGACAGTATGAATTGGAAAGGATTAAGGTAATAATAACCTTTAAGGATCAGTGGAGAAATTTTTCAGAAGTAAATAGACAATGGTTCTAGTATCAGTAAATGGTATTTTGATATGCCCTGTATATAGGGAATACAGGAGGAACGATTGAAGGATAACCTTAGAGGTTTTACAAGGAGAAAGGAAATATTCGAAATTCTCAAGAATAAAAATGTTGATAAAGGAAATATGACATAATTATAATGATTCCAAGTGGGGCACGTGTTAAACCACGAGAAAGTATGGATCGAACCAGTAAAGGTCGAAATTATTCAGGGCAATTAGGACTTAAGATAAAAGATGTTCTAAGTATGATTGAGAGTCAGTCGTGACAGTGATTAACCTCTAAAGACTGAGGCAATAACTTATGGAAAAATGGTGATATTTTTTTTTTACTCATCAGATTTTAAGGAATACATCTTCACAAAAGCAGTGATTGAAATAAGGTAGAAAATTTATTTGGAGGTGGTTAAAATGACATTGACTATAAGGAAATTTTAATATCAGGAAAGGCCAAAGAGGTGGCTGACACTTTAAAGGTAAGAGGATAATTATAGGCGCTTGTGCCAGAGGAATACAGTGATGATGGTTAAAACTGTGAAGGTTGTATTATGGTTTGGAAGATTGACATTCCTTCTGATGACTGTGCAATACCCAACCGTAATAGTAGTTGGTAAAAGTTTAATTCGTGTAATCACCATGAACGGGCTATCTATCTTAGGAGGTCCTATCTTGGGATAAGCCAGGACCATGTTTCCAAAAGGACTAGACGAACCTTTGAGTTAAGTCTTCTATTTAAGGCATATGATTAAGAATGGTATTAACCTGCTATCGTTGCTTTGATTGAAACTCTTCTGCAATTTTATCTGCTTCACGTAATGAATGTACGTCAGGATCAGGAGTGTTCTTCATGAATCAAGAACGGTGATCATGTTACCTCCTTAGAAGAATTCGATATGATATGAATGGACTCCGTATGGTTAGCTATTAAAACTTCATGGAAAATGAATGACTACAGTAGGTCAACGGTGGGCCATAGTAATGTAGGAATGATTCTGAGAGTAATGAGCTGATTACTTACAACCGTGAGAGTTGTATTGGAATGGATGTTGAGAGTAAGTACCACTAATCGGGTCGTGGTGGTGTATAAGTTATCATTGATAGACTAATTAAGTCAATTATCTACCTATGATATATTTATTCCTTCTTATCGATAAAGAGTAGTATTACCCATACGAAGAAGGTTGCGGTATAGAAATGGATTCTAGTAACGATGAGGTCTAGAATGAGATCCCAGATTCGATTTTCGATATCGAGGGAGTTTCAAAGGTGATTGTGTATAAGCTCGAGGAAGAGCATGGGTCCATAGAATGATGGACGGAATAGAAATATTTAGGCATGGGAAATACGATGCTATAATACTTGATGTTGATATAAATACATATATGTTTTGTTCTTCTATGACAAACCTCTATAGTTCAGAGGTAGATTCCAAGCCAGATATTTTATGGCAATAAAATTTTTTTATGAATATACAATTCTCTTCAGTTCGTTCTTTTCTCTTCTTTTCATTTCATGTAAGCTGAGAAGAACAACCCTTCCAGAAGGGGAGGTATTGCCGAATGACTATCTATCTGTGTGATAGAAGCCGAGTAGGATACCAGCTATTATTTAATTGCTTGTCAAGTACTAAAGGCTGGCCACCTTCTGTACTAACTATGCGATATAACAAGTGTTCATGATCATAGTGATCTCTCAACAAATTCTTTTACTTCTATTTGATTGATCAAATTTTGGAAAATAGAAACAACTGAAAAAGGAGTAATAAAGTGGTGGTAGTATGCGGAATGGAAACACATTCGTGATACTAAGGTTGACGCGGTTATTAAAAGGTTATAGAACGCTAGCGAGCAAAAGTATGACCCGTATAATATTGGGAACGGAAGGTAGTAGCGATTACGAACTGGAAAAGAATGGGTATTGAGAAGCAAAAGCTCTAATGCTAAAAGCTATAATGAGAGTCTGTGCAATAGACTTGAAAGAATTTGGAATGATCACCTAGCACGGATTGAGTTTTCTTACGACAATAGATCATATGTCAGTATTGAGATATCGCCTTATGAGATCCTTGAGGGAAGACAATGTCGATTTCCCTTATGATTAGGATGAAGTTGTAGAGCGCAAGATGCTCGGACCCGCAGTAGTCCAAAGGACCAAGGATATAATAGATCTAATCAGAGGACGACTGGTAGTAGCCAGGAAGGACATAAGAAGTATGTCGATTTGACCCGAAAGGACAAAGAATAGGAAGGAGGCAACCTTGTATTGTTAAAAGTATTCCCTTGAAAAGAATTAATGAGATTCGGAAAGAAAGGAAGGCTAAGTCCACCAATTGTTGGACCCTTGGATATATTAAGGAGTATTGGGAAGTTAACATATAAGCTAGCCTTACCCCAGAACATGTAGCAAGTCATAGCGTATTTCACGTATCAATGTTAAGAAAGTGTAATTCGGATGCTAGACAAATAGGGGCATATGAGCGCATAGACATGCAACCAGACGTAACCTATATGGAGCAACCAGGAAGGGTATAGATTAAGAAGGAACGAGTGTTTAGGAGAAGGGTTATCAAACTAGTAAGAGTTTGATGGTAGAACCACAATGTGGGAAAATTTACTCGAGAGTTAGAAAGTGCAATGCTAAGAGAGTATCCCTATTCACTTTCTATCTGATTCCGGGACGGAATCCTTTTAAGGAGGGGAGACTGTAATAACCCCAATTTTTGGGAAATTTTTGAAACCCTTATGAATAGTGTTTTTGCTGAATGAGAAAACTTTTCATGCCACACTATGTAGGGGTTCTGATATGGATATTCTGAGATTTTATTAGTACTTTATATGGGATATAAGTGTATGTAAAGATCGTCAGAATCCAAATCCGAACACTTTGATTTTTCCCGGAAATACACTAGATAAGGAAAGATTTGAGAAAAAGGTAACAGGATAAAAAGGATTTAAATTAAAGGATTATAGGAGAGGATCATAAAAGGAATATAATATATTGAGAAAGGTTAAGGGAACCTAAGTAATAAGATCCCGGGTATGATCCCTCAAACGATAAACGAAAACAAAAGTTAAGCGAACCGTATAACATATCAGCGGTCATTAGGCAAACGATTAGGAAGTTAATCAAGGGGATTAGTGGGGATGATGTCATCCAGCCAATAGAAAGAGGACAAGGAGGGGAGGATGACATCATGAGGATGACACAAGCAGGACATGGGAAGGAAGGAGATGTGGTGGCTTTTTAACCACACAAAATCAAGGGTAACTAGGTAATTTACTAAAACAAACACAAAAATCAAACCAACCAAGCCAAGCAAATCATTTTTCATCAAAATCAAAAAGAAACCAAGGCATTGTTCTTCATGCTCTCGGCCAAAACAGAACCAGAACACTAAAACTGCTGTATCTCCTTCATTTCTCACTCAAATATTGTGTTCTATAGCTCATTGGAAAGGTATTGAGATGGCCTACAACTCTTGTTCACAAGTATAGTCCAAATAATCATGGTAAGACCCTCATTTTTACAGTTCTTTAAATCGGACTTTTAGAAACTTCAAAGCCTAACTTTGTATTCTTGATTTCTTTGGAAAGATCAAGCTTGTAGGAGGCTCCCTAAGGCTTCCTAGCAACTTAACACCTCCCAAGGAAGGTATAAACTTCAAACCCTAGCCTTTACTTTATTTGTTAGTAAGTTTAATGGTTGGTGTTGTGAAATGAGAAGCATGGATTGTGATTATTAGTAGTTTGGTTTGATTTGGAAGTGTTTTGGTAATTGAAGCTTGATTATAGTTCATAGGTCTTGATTGTGGTTGTTTGAGTTGAAAACCTTGGAGATTATGGACTGATGTGGTATGGTTTAGGTGAAGTTTTGTTGTATTGATGGTTATGAGTTGGTTGGTGGTTAATTGGAGTAGTTTAAACATTGGTAATCGCGTAAACATAGCCGTCGTAACGTCCGATTTTCTTTGGACTGTTTTTGTGCATAACATTAGGACCCGAGAACCCCCTGCTAGATTATGACCACTGCCATGTTTAGATAGCTCATGTTACGAGCTTCGTTTTGATATGTAGTCGTTCGATTCCGATGCACGGTTTAGGAGAAACGACCGTTTCAAGTAACGGCGTTTCGCGAACGAAACTTTTCCCCTCGCCTTACTTTGAAACATAGGTTAAAGACCAAAAAGGGTTAATTAATGTATGAAACATTTATGGTAAGTGTGTTAGGCAGTTGGTAAGACACTCGCGAAGGAATCTCCTTAAAACTCGTAAAGGTTAAATTATTAAAAATGGTGGAGCCGAGGGTACTCGAGTGACTTAAGAGAATCAGTAAGCGCAAAACAAGCGTTAGAGTCTAAGTTAGTTAAAGTATAGATTTACAAGTGACTTTGGTTTAATTCCAACTTACTTGTTGTTTATAGGTTACCAGACTCGTCCTGAGCCATTCGTAACCCCCAGTCGCTCAGGCAAGTTTTCTATCCGTTATACTGTTGTTGTGATGTATATATGTATATGCATTATCTTGCGATAGATGCATGTTGGTTAATTAGCAAATGTTGCGATATATTGAAGCATGCTGATATGGTATATATATGCATGCCTGTTTCGTATTCTTGCCATATATATCTGTTGGTTCAGTTGATAATACCTATGCTAGAGAATAGCAGTAATTTGCATATACCCTTAGTATAGGGACCCAAAGGTGAAAACATATTTCTAAAACCGGGAGTCGATGTTCCCGAGTATATTATATATATATATATATATATTTATATATTTATATATATATGGATATAGTTTTTAAAACTATGGATCGAATAAGGTTTATTCGATACCTTTATTTTACTTAATTGAATATTAATTTGAGTATTCATTCGAGGGCTTATGACTCAGTTTATCTTATTATTTGAATATTATTTGAATATTCATTCGAGGGCTTATGACTCAGTTTATTTTATTATTGAATATTATTTCGAATATTCATCCGAGGACTTATGACTCCTTTATTTTATTATTGAATATTATTTCGAATATTCATACGAGGGCTTATGACTCAGCTTATTTTATTTATTGAATATTATTTGAATATTCATTTGAGGATCTATGACTCTGATTATTTGCTGAGATATATTCTTTATTTTATTAAAGAATAAGGTGTCGATAATCAAACTTATTTTCGATTATTCAAATAAAGATAGTACTTTCATATAAGTATATCTTTGGTTATTTAATACTCATTTCAAGTATAAGTCTTACAACTTCTACTTCAATTATTTGTATAAAGATTATTCTTTATGGGAATATTATTTAAATAATAATATTCAGATATTTTCTAAATATATTGGGACTGATTTACTTCATTAAATCAACATTACTCCAAACACTCTTTAAAGTGTTTTCGAGTCTTCAAAATGATTTTTAAAAGTTAGAGCGGATCCCAAAACTCATTTTTATATTTAAGATCTTCCTTTTAAAGGGGATTTAAATACTCGTTCAAAACCTGAGGGATCCGGCTCTATGGTGTATTTTATATTCGCAACAAGGTTGCTGTTTTGATAAATGAATTGATTACTTGCCCAATGTTCGGGAAGTAAGCCCATCTAATTGAGTCGGCATAAGCGACAGGCCGGGGTACGGTCTATCAAAGTGTAAGTGGCTGGGTGGCAGTCCATCAACGCGTGAGTGGCCGGGTAACGGTCTAGCGCGAGGTCCTAATGCGGCCAGGGTGATGACCGGTGAGGAATTCATCCATCTACAGTAGAAAAGGTTACTTATTGGTATCTTTGCCTGATCAGCAAGATATCTGGTTTATGCCAAAATTCTTTTCCTTTCCAAAATTCATTGGATATTATAACTCTGTTCATACTTTACATGACAGAGATTTTCAGGAAATGTATGAGATATATATATATATATATATATATATATACATATGGATATATATATCAGGACTTAATGAAGTATCTCGTAACTTCATTATTTATAATGATATTTCAAAGATTGAATCTATTTAAGTCTTATCTTGTAGTCTCATCTGGGTGATGAACTTTGAAACTGATTATAACTTGAACGGTGGTAGTTCAAGTAGTATGTGGATATAAAGTATATTGGAGTATCTTGTAACTTCATTTTTTTTAACTTATATCTAGTAAATGATTATCTTATGCATGACAAAGATTTTCAGAAAAACGTTGAGACAAGGTTAGATATATGAGATCACCTTGCAACGGTATTTTTATACAGTTATACACTGGAACTCTGTGTGTATTATGCATGGAAGAGGATTCCCAAGATTTTGAAAAGTATATATGTATATATACTGAATATTTTGCGACTTCATCGCATTAAGATATCAAACTTGGTTCATTTCTTTTGACCAAGACTTTCATGAGTACTATGAGAAGGCTCATATACTATTAATCATTATACATATTATTTTGGTGGGCTTGCTGCTCACCCTTGCTTTCTTCTTTCATCACACAACAACAGATAGAAAAGATGAACAGAACCAAGTTCCCGATTCGCAAGCGATTAGGAGACGTTCCGCAGTTTTCTAGAAGCATTGATGCCGCCGTAGCTGAGGTAGGAACTACCAATAGGCTAGGCTTTCAACTTTTGATGTACCAGATTTATTTATATTTATGAATTGTAATAATGGCAAAGAAATGTAAATTTATTCAGAAAACCTTTTAAGGTGTATTGGCAGATAATTGTGGAATAAAATGACTTGTGGTTATTTTTGGATGTTCATCTCTGAGACTATAACGTGTGGTTTGTGTGTTTATTGTGGGGTCACAGTACAGAGTAGTTGAGTAATTATTAAGATTGGGTGTTATTAAGGGAAATGGAACTCGTGACGACCCGGATCCCCGACCCCGGATCTGGGGGTGTTACAGTTACCTTTCTTTAACAATTTTTTTGCCTGTATCATGGTCAGAAATATTTGGGCCTGTCATTGACCTCTAAACACTACTTCTTTTCCATTTTGTACTTTTATCTTCACCCTTTTCCGCTCACAATCTATTTGCGCGCCATTATAGGATAACAAATCCATTCCTAAGATTATATCAAATTCTCCTAACGCAAATGGGATTAGGTCAACCTCGAAGACTTTCCCTTCTAATTTCAACTTGCATTTATGGTGTACTTGATTCACATAAATTATTTCTTTGTTTGTTATTTCCACTTGTAATACCTCACATAATGGTACGGCGTTAAGTTTTAACTTTTTAGCAAAATCTTGAGATATAAATGACTTGGTCACTCCAGAATCAAATAGGACATTTGCATGTTTGGAATTTAACAGAAGGGTACATGATATTACATCAGTGTTCCGGATAGCGTCTTGAACGGTCATGTTGAAGGTCCTAGCAGCTGGGGGCCGGTTGGATGCAGCTTCGCTCATCCCTGAGGTTGGGGGCTTCAATGTCGGGTAATCCTTCCTCATGTGCCCTACTTTCCCATATTAGAAACATGTCACGCTGGGTTGGTTGCAGTTGTTGGCAAGGTGTCCGGTTTGGTCACACTTATAGCATTTCACAGGGGCTCTCGCCTGGCTGCACACTCCAAGGTGTCTCCTCCTACAGGTTTGACAATCCGGTATTGGGGCGCGAGGTTGCTATGAAATGTTGCCCTAAATTGTCTGCCGCCCTGGCCAACACTCTCACTTGGGGCCTTTCTGAATCCGGGGCCTCGCGCAGGTTGGGACACCACTTCCCGGACGAACCTGCTTGGAAGGCTCCGGTTCCTCCTCCTTGGCTTCCTATCTTCCTCTTCCTATTTTCCTTTTCCTTCAAAATTTGTTCGCTGCCAGCTTCAACAATCGAGGCTTTTTGCACTAAGGTGGCATAATCTGTCAACTCTAGTACTGCCACTCGGTTCTGGATCCACTATTTCAGACCAAGCTGAAACCTTCGCGCTTTCTTCTCTTCGATATTCACGAACTCAGGTACAAATCGTGACAGCTCGGTAAACTTGGACTCATACTCTGCCACAGTCATCTTATCTTATTTCAACTCTAAAAACTTAATCTCCATCTGAGTTTTCATAAACCTAGGGAAATACTTGTCTAAGAACAGTCGGGTAAATCTATCCCATGGAATCACAACATCAGTCTCGAGGTTTCTTTTGGATTCCCACCAATAATTAGCTTATCCTTTCAGCATGCAAGAAGTGAAAATGGTCTTGTGTCATTCTTCCACACCTAGTATCTCGAAGGACTTTTATATTTCCTTGAGCCAGGCCTGTGCTTCAATGGGGTCGGCAGATCCTAGAAACTCTGGGGGTTTGAGGGATTTGAACGCCCTGAAGGCAGTGGCCGCCGTCTGTTGGGCAATATGCGGCTGTGGTGGAATGGGTTGTTGGTTCAGATTTGCCCTTAAAAGTTACATAAACTTATTCATGGGGTTCCCTCCCTGATGGGTATCCTCAGCCTCTTCTTCTACATATTCTTGCTCATCATATTCATTATAGTCTAGGTCTTCTTCACTTTCTTCATTCACTACGGGGTCAGGTCCATTCCGTTGTTGGTTAACAGATTATGCGGGCTGTGCCCTGGTTCCTCTTCTACGGGGTGGCATTGTTCTGATAATAAAAATATGTCAATATAGTTGCAAATATTTTACAATTGGATTAATTTATTCATATGTAAGCATGTCATTAATTATCTAGCATATTTTTATCAAGTGCAATAATATGGAAATCAATTTCTTAATAACTACTAGATATATACCATAGGGTCTCCCAATTATATCTTGGGGACAAAACAACTTATCCGAGTTCATACATGACCTGATTATAATACATCATTACTTGTCCTGAATACTGAAATGCAAATACATAAACAGTGTACCCTGAAGGGCTAGGAACGTTATCTACTACTAGCTATCCTATCAAAATTGGTGACAAGTCACCCAACCTTCTTCAAGGTCCATAAATAGTCACTAGTCCCTCAGTCACTGTCACTGCGTATGAGGTCCCGCACCCTCTTCATCGCTCCTGCCAACATCAGCTCTGTGTCAACTACCAAGATGTATCCTCTCACCGATGTCATCCTCATCTGAACCCGGGTATGGAGCTCGATCCCATCGATCTCCCTGCGGGCTATGGCCAGTGAAGCAGCTCTAAAGTCCCCTGGATATCCTAGTCTGATGGCTCTCTCAGCTGTCAGTGCATGTCGTAGCTCTATGATGTGGGCAGATGCCGCGGTGAGCTCAGTGTTAAGCTGAGCCACTATCCAATCGTATACATCTACATGTATCGTCGACGGGGGTGGTAGAGGTGAGTCTATGCCGCTAGAGGATATGTTATAAGCCTCGTAGGTCTGTGCATCCATCCCATCCTCCTCGTCCTCATCGGTATAGGGCAAAGGACTCTGCATCCTTGGGTGTGGTGTAGGAGAGCGAACAGTCGGGAGAGGGTACATCTCTATATCCCTCCAGCCTAAGCCATCTCCCTGGGGCATCTCAACGTCATCAGCTATGGGGACAGGAAGGTCAGTCTCCTCCTCCGGGGCATCCTCAGTAGGGTCATCATCTGAGTCATCAATAGATGGGTCCTCCGGCTCGGGAGTAGGGTCACACTCAGGGGCCATAACATCGTCAACCGGGTCAACCTCCCCCATAGGCTCCACTGGTACCTGACACAATAGGCAAGGTGTTACTAACTTAGAGTCGGAATTCCCTTGAGGGTAAAAATGCCAAGACTACCCATGTAGTCTAACGACGAACTCGACTTGAGCTCTAATTGATTATTTATTATTCTTATGTCTACATATTTTATATCCTATCGTTTCCAAGATTTGATAACATAAGGCTCTGATACCATTTATGTGGCGCCCGAAAATCCGGGGTCAAGGATCTAGGAGGCCACACCATCTTGAATACTATATACCACATACCTCGCATAACAATATATAAATACTCACACTTCACGACCCCACACTTACCACACACACACACTTATAGGTTATTGTCTTGGAAACGAACCATTCATTACTAGAGTAAATCAATCCATAAAGTGATCATTATTACAACCCAAAAGTAATTAAGTCTTACCGGGGAATAACCTTTAAGTAAGGCTAGTCCATTGGCCAAATATTTGTTTCCTATTCATTACCTTACATAAGTCATACTTGTATATAAGCCGGACTAAAAACAACTGAAAACCAATCCAGCTTATTCGGTCTACCTATGGTACATCACCAAACATCCTACGAAATAGCTGGCCATTTCCTACCCATTTCCTAGCTGTGAGTTTCATGATAGGCATCTTGATTCACTGTTGTGTTGTGTCAATTTAAGAAATCAAGTGTGAGCTATAATGCCCATCATAATAATGTACAGTATGAAATGACTGTATGATAAACTCAAGTAAAACGTCATATATGATAATTACGTTTTATTCAAAAAATAGTTTTCCTTGCTGATACACACCTTTTTCTTATGAAAATAACTCTTTAATGGATTATTATCCTGCGAATACCTTAATGATAAACCCAACACCTAGGCTTGGGTTACGGTATTGCATCACAATTCCAATTGGAAGAATAGGACATTCATTGGAGCCACCGCATACAATGATCAGTCATACTACGGAAATAGTAACCTTTTCTACATGTAGATGGATGATTCCCTTTTTATTATCGGTTATCACCCTGGCCGCATTCGGGCCCTTTTTGTGTCCATCCCTCTCAGGTACACACTTCGCGTCTATCTCTCTCAAGACACAGTTTTGCGTCTATCCCTCTCAGGTACGCATACTCCACATGTTCATCAGTATATAGGATACCTTCTAATGTGGTAGTAAATTAGTAGTCTCCCCAGTCCACGAAGTACTGGAGTCTACCCCTCCTTGTCCTTGTAAGAATCCCATCATATATATGGAACTTATATTGTTCCCCAAGCATATTGCTTGTTGATAGGTACACTTGGATATGTATGTATATATATGCACTTCCGAGAATTTTCGGAGGAAGTACTAAGGATGTAAATTGACCGTTGTCAACATATTTATTAAATAAGGGGGAATTTCTTTTGAAACTATAATCAAAATATTTAAAATAAGTCGAGATAATATTCTCCGACGTTCTGAAATTATTCGAATGATTTTCCGAAAATCAGAAAGTATTTTTAATCAGATTTTATAGTTTTTAAATCATAAATAAATCATTTAATAAATAAATAATAATTAAATAATAATTATTAATTAATTATACCTCGAATGATTATATTTTAAAAGAACATTTGAAATAACATTCCCCAACTATTTTACGTTTAAATAATTAGGGTAACCTTTATCAATATAGTTAATCGAGTTTGAAATAAATAATCGTTGGAGAATACTTCTCCTATAATAAATGAATAATTGAAATAATATTTATTTTTTGAACAATAAATTATAGTTGAGGGAATACGATCTTTGGAAATCGTTTTAATAAAAGTTTGAGGTATTTAATATTTCGTAAGTGGACGTTGAATCCCTTAATACGTACTACTATGGATTTTTAATTGTCCTATAATATCACCGGAATGATTCCCATGTTTTTATTTTGAAATCACGACTGACTCTCGGTCTTATAATTATACGTCAACATCGCTACATTATGCGAAAACTTAATTACTAAGTATCATGGCAAGCATGGTATTTATGCAATGATAATAAAACAATCCTTTCACAACACAACAATAAATGGAGTTGGGTTCGTAAACTTGCGTGGGTATCTCGAGGTGGAGGATGCTCTAGGTTCCGCTCGGAAATCTATAATCATAAACACAATTTGTTTTGTTAGGTCCCGTTCTAATTTACGGCGACTCGCACTCATGTGCTACTGATTATGCACCCTCTTCACTTATATTACTATTATCATTTCTTTAATTCCTTACTCTCATTATGGTCACTTCCTTTTTCAAAGTATCTTAAGTCCGTTTTCATTTTCATTGTCGGCTCCGATTATGGATTCTACGGTTTTCTAATCGCGCGGTCTCGGCTCCGATATTTTTATAAAATTGAAAAATCATTATTTTCAATTTAAATTTTTATGACAATTAAAAAGCTTAATTTAATACTCTCTGTAAAAATTTCATGATTTATGAACATTTTTAAGTAAATCCTTTTTATTTTCAAAGTTCGTAATTCATAGCAGATTTTGTCGCATAAATCACTTTTAGTAAAATGGCCATAATATTTGATCCGTAAATCAGTATCAAGTGATTCAAGTGCTTAAACGATCCTTATAAAATTTTCTATCATAATCAAGTGTTATTTTTCAAGCAACTACAGTTTATATCTTCGGAACTTTCTGCAGAAACTAAATGTTACGTTTTGTTCGTTTTAGCGAGATTACGGTTACGATCGGAGTTTCGTTTATGCCTTAAATATTTATACTACCACCAAAAATTAACATATCATCATCACCACACTAAATCCTCTCAATAACATCATATTCTTGAGGCAACAACAATCAACCTTAAATGTACTTAGCTAAACATCAAGATTACAACAATACTTCCACCAAAACTAGGTTTACAACTATGTTCTAAAAGAATCTTGAACTTAAATCTTAAGTAAGGATGGGTCAAAGATTTATACCTTTATTGAGAGCTTGAAATGTGTTCTTGATGATGGTGAAGTCTTGGGAGTGCTTGGTATGGTTTTTGGAACCTAAAACAACCATTAAAATCAAGAAACCAAAGAAAAGTTACTATTCATACTATTCACTATCATCTTTCTTGAATTTATTTCACCTATCAAACCTTGATAAAAAGAACTTAAAGATTTATCTTACCTTAGTTTAGGTGGTATGAAGATTGAGAATTAATGGGGAAATTTTTCCATGGCTAGAGCTTGGTGATTTGAATTTGATTTCTTTGTTTTTGGGAAAGGGGCCGAATGAAGCTTTTGGGAGAGAGTGGGAGAGAAAATGTGTCGCTTCCTTGGTTGCTTCTTGGAAATAATGTTGTGATATCTTGTATTAGATTTTTTATTATCTATTATATATCCTAGGATTGATTTTTGTTGGCAAATCTTTGGAAAAAACTAGCTAGGCTTTTCAGATTACAAGCTAAGCTAATTAGCTTATCCATTAGATTCATTATTCTCTAGCCCAAATGATCATTCCTATATCTCTAGCTCACTATTTGATAAAGTAACCATGATTAATTTTCTACCATGGTTAGTTAGTGCGTTACGTTTATTTAATCGTTTACGCGTTCGTTCGGTTGCTTAAACATTTCCGTAATAATTTTTCGTAAACGGTTCGCGACGTAAATCCTTTCGTATTTGTTCTTTATGTTTTGAAGTATCATCCTTGGATATAAATCCGTAGGGTTTTAAATCCGTAATTATATCGTGATTCCCGTAATCCTCGATGATTCGTAAATATGGTCGTTTTTCAAAGTTCATTTTCTTCAAAAACTAATAGCGTTTACATACACTCATTTGGTACGTGTAATCATAATATCAACTTCGAAACTCATTTTCTCATGCACAACATAGTGTGGGCTAAAAAGTTTTCCCCGTCTGTCATGGTTACTATTCATTAAACATTTTTACAAAGTCTCAAAAATTCGAGTTATTACAGGTTTTCTGCATCCCATAAATTTCATGCAGTGAAAACTTATTTAGATCATACTGGTGCCTAATGATGGATGTCTGTGTATCCCATTCTTTGGGTATAGCTCTCAGGAACTTAGTATTGGAGTCTTCCTTGTTATACTCCTTTTCATCTAATGACAGATCATTCAACAGTGTCAGGAATCTGTCATAAGTGTCAGTGATTGTTTCATCTAACTTTGCCTCAAACTATTCATACTTTTGAATGGAACATCCCTTATATTCTTCTTTATTGATAGGGTTCCTTGACATTGAGTTTCTAATGCTTCCCATGTGACTTTGGCAGTCTTGTAAGCAATCACCCTGTTTGACATAAAATATTCCAAACTATTGTGAAGAATATTCCTGACCTTGGCATCTTTAAGCATTGCATCTTTTTCAACATCTGACCATTCATATTTTTCTTTCCTTATATAGTGCTCAGAAACTGTTGGTGTCATTGGAACAACCTTCTTAGGATATGATGGTCCAACATTGACTATATCAACGTAGTTATCATCAATGAATTCAAGAAACATTAGCATCTTCACTTTCCTTGTAGAGTAATCAGCCTCTTGCAGGATTGGGATCTTCATACTTTCATACTTACTTCCTAACTTCTTGATATTTTCTAAATCGAATTAAATTAGACTACTCTGATACCTCTTGTTAGCCAGTAAGAAGATAATTGTTTAAGGTGGTTGGATACAATTATTTAAACAAATTGATATCAGGATATAAGAGTAATAAAATCGATAATAATTTATTAATTCCGGTATAAACTGTTACAAAACTTTCTCAAGAAATTCTGATATTCTTGAGAGTTGTTTGGTTACAAAGATACTCGAGTAATGCACATCAATAATGATGACCTATTCTGTATTTATATACTCCTGCTCTATCAATCTCTATCAGTTATATGATATGTTACAATGATATTTATCATATTTATGTACATATCTAAATTAACAGTTTCGTTCCTATAAATCAGGAACCGATAATAAACTACTCCTCAATTGTTGGGACTGTATAAATCAGTAGATCCTGATTTATCATGTGATCTAGTCATATCATGAAATTCTTCATCCTAATGCAAATCATGAATTACATGCAAATCCTGATTGACTTAAAATATTTTGATTCCCAGCAAATCCTGACTCTGACTTGGATAGTTTCTTCTGACAATCTCTCCTAATTTAATCTTTGTAGAACATGCATTAATTTTGTGCTCTATCTGATGCCAAAAATAGGAAGACAAAATGTAGAGTAGAAGGTTGTAGAGCATACCCGGTTACTGATAACTATTTCATGGTTCTTGATAAACCCTTGAGTATCTCTATACAAATTCCTTGACCCTTTCATCAATCTTCTTTCTGAGAAGCTGTTTCAGCTTCTTCAAGTTCCTTTCATAATTAGTTACCTCCAAAGTGACAAATATAATTTGCGATCAATTTAGCTCCAGGTGCTAAACCAGTATTAACATCTTCATACAGATTGGCGCTAACATAATTGAAAGAGTTAGCAAACCAACTTCAGGAGTTATTGAAAAAATGATTTATTAGGCCTAGCATATCTCCATGGGGAGCTCCTATGTGGTTTGTAAAGAAAAAAGATGGAACTTTGAGACTATGCATGGACTAACGAGAGCTCAACAAACAAACAATCAAGAACCGGTATCCTTTACTCGGAAGTGTTATTTTATTTATGGATAATATTTTGATATACTCCAAGATGGAAGCAGATCATGTAGAATATTTGAGAATAACATTGGAAGTATTATGAAAGGAAAAGCTATACGCGAAATTTTCAAAGTGTGAGTTTTGGTTGAAGGAGGTACAATTCTTAGGTCATATTGTGCAAAAGGAGGGAATTAAAGTGGACCCAGGAAAAGTAGAAGCGATATTAAACTGTGAAAGACCAAAGACCCCTACAGAAGTAAAAAGTTTTATGGGACTGGCTAAATATTATCGAAAGTTTGTAAGAGACTTTTCCAAGATTGCAGTTCCTTGACAAAGCTAACCCAAAAGAACGAGAATTTTGAGTGGACAGAGAATTGTGAAAAAAGTTTTCAGGAGTTGAAGCAACAACCGGTGACAGCTCTAGTTTTTTCTCTGCCGAACAATAAAGGAGAATTCGTGATCTATAGTGATGCGTCTCACAAAGGACTAGGATGCGTTTTAATGCAACATGGAAAGGTGATAACATATGCTTCGTGATAACTAAAATCTCACGAGCAACGATATCCAACTCACGACGTAGAATTAGCAGCCATTTTTTTTATTTAAGGCTTTGGAGACATTATCTTTATGGGGAGAAATGTAAGATATTCATGAATGACAAGAGCTTAAAGTACATTTTCATTCAGAAAGAGTTAAACATGAGACAAAGAAGGCGGTTGGAGCTAATGAGGACTACGACTGTACTATCAGTTATTACATGATTGTAGACGCTTTGAGTCGGAAGGAGAGGTTAAATATGTCCATATTAGTCAAAAAGGTTATGCAAGGAACTGGAAAATATGGAAATCGAGGTAATAACTTCTGACGTGCTTATCGAAAGACTATACACCATGACGTTTCAGCCTACGTTGAATGACGAGATTAAGAAATGTCAGAAGGAAGTGATGGATCAAATGATGAATGAATTAACAAAAGAAGAAGTTTTTACGGAGATGGATAGTCAAGGAATATTGAGGTTTTCCTCGAGAATTTGATACCAGATGTTAGGGTGTTGAAAGATGAAATTTTGCAAGATAGGAATAATTCTAATTATTCACTTCATCCAGGACGTACGAAAATGTACCAAGATCTGAAGGAGAATTTTTGGTGGCCTAAAATGAGAAAGGAAATAGCATAGTGGGTAAGTAGATGTTAAACTTTCCAGAAAGTTAAAGCGGAACACCAGCGACCAAGCATATTACTACAACCATTTAGTATTCCTGAGATGAAGTGTGAGCACATAGCTGTGGATTTCATAGTAGGAGAATCGATCATATCATAATGCTATTTGGGTAATTATCGATTGACTGACTAAGTCTTCCCATTTCTTACCTATCAATGAAAGATATTCGCTCGACAAATTGGTCAAAGTATATTTGGACGAAATTGTGTCAAGGCATGAAGCTCCTGTATTTATTATGTCAGATAGAGATTCGAGATTTATTTAAAGATTCTGGAAGCAATTTTAATACTTCTTAAGAACGAAGCTGAAAATGAGCATTGCGTATCATCCTTAGACCAATGAACAAAGTGAAAGAACCAATTAGATAATTGAAGATATGCTCAAAGTTTGTGCTTTGGATTTTAAGGGCAGTTGGGACGAACATTTACCTTTAGTGGAGTTTTCGTACAACAACAGATACCACGCCAATATTGGAAGAAAATGTAGATCACCCATGGGGGATGAAGTAGGAGAAAGGAAGATACTAGGGTCAAAACTCATTCGACAAACGGCCAAAAAGGTTGGGTTGATTCGAAAACATTAAGAAGCCGCTCAGGACATATAAAAGAAGTATGTTAATCGTGATCGTAAAAACATGGAATTTGAACCAGGAGAAGTGGTGTTGTTAAAGGTGTCACCCTAGAAAGGAATAACCAGATTTGGGAAGCAGAGTAAGCTTAGCCCAAGATTCCTAGGACCACTCGAAGTACTCAGGAAAGTAGGCAAGGTGGCTTATGAGTTAGCGTTACCTCCTCAATTGCAGCACGTACATAATGTGTTTCACATATAGATGCTTAAAAATTATAAACCTGATACCTGTAATAACCCCAATTTTTGGGAAATTTTTGAAACCCTAATGAATAGTGTTTTTGCTGAATGAGAAAACTTTTCGTGCCACACTATGTAGGGGTTCTGATATGGATATTCTGAGATTTTATTAGTACTTTATATGGGATATAAATGTATGTAAAGATCGTCAGAATCCAAATCCGAACACTTTGATTTTTCCCGGAAATACACTAGATACGGAAAGAATTGAGAAAAAGGTAACATGATAAAAAGGATTTAAATTAAAGGATTATAAGAGAGGATCATAAAAAGGAATATAATGTATTGAGAAAGGTTAAGGGAACCCAAGTAATAAGATCCCGGGTATGATCCCTCAAACGATAAACGAAAATGAAAGTTAAGCGAACCGTATAACAGATCAACGGTCATTAGGCAAACAATTAGGAAGTTAATCAAAGGGATTAGAGAGAGTGATGTCACCCAACCAAGGAGAAGAGGACAAGGAGGGAAAGATGACATCACAACATGACATAGGCATGACATGGGAAGGAAGGAGATGTGGTGGATTATTAACCACACAAAATTAAGGTTAAATTGGTAATTAACCAAAAACAAAACAAACCTACAACCAACCAAAAGCAAAACAAAGCAAAACACAAAAATCTCTCTTTCTTCTACATCTTGCTCTCGGCTTTTTGAAGAAATGCAAGGATGGGAATTTCAAAACCCTAGCTACACACCTTCAAAAATCAAGAGGTTTGTTTCTTTAGCTTCCATAATTCATAGCTTAGATGAGCCATAAGTTTAAGCTCAAGATTCCATGATTTTCATAGCTAATTAATTCACTAAAGATTAGGGTGAATAGTGTTTTCAAATTTTTAACTTTGTGTTCTTGATTTCATTTGCAAGATCAAGGTTATATAAGGATAGATCAAGGTTTTTTTAGGCTCCCTAGTAACTTTTCACCCTCCAAGGAAGGTATAACTTCTCAAACCCTTAGTCTTAAGTTTTGTTGGTTTGGATTTCATAATGTTTAGATGATGGGTTAGTGTAATAAGTGTGTACTCATGATAGAGCTTTGTTTAGTAAGTGGTTTTGTTGAATTTGGAGTTAGGAGTGATGCTTGTTAGATTTGAAGTTCTTGGTCACATTTTTGACTTGGTTTAGATGAATAAATTGGTAATATTGAGTTGATTTGGGGCTGTGGTAATGTAGTTTAGATGGAGGTTTGATTGAGTTGTGAATTGGAGTTGAAATTGTGGTTGTTTGAATTGGTTTAAATTTGGGAAATCGCGTAAGCATAGCCGTCGTAACGTCCGATTTTCTTTAGACTGTTTTTGTGCATAACATTAGGACCCGAGAACCCCCTGCTAGATTATAACCATTTCCATGTCTAGATAGCTCGTGTTACGAGCTTCGTTTTGATATGTAATTCGTTCGATTCCGATGCACGGTTTAGGAGAAACGACCGTTTCAAGTAACGGCGTTTCGCGAACGAAACTTTTCCCCTCGCCTTACTTTGAAACATAGGATAAAGACCAAAAAGGGTTAATTAATGTATAAAACATTTATGGTAAGTGTGTTAGGCAGTTGGTAAGACACTCACGAAGGAATCGCCTTAAAACTCGTAAAGGTTAAATTATTAAAAATGGTGGAGCCGAGGGTACCCGAGTGACTTAAGAGAATCAATAAGAGCAAAACAAGCGTTAGAGTCTAAGTTAGTTAAAGTATAGATTTAAAAGTGAATTTGGTTTAATTCCAACTTACTTGTTGCTTATAGGTTACCAGACTCGTCCCGAGCCATTTGTAACCCCCAGTCGCTCAGGCAAGTTTTCTACCCGTTATACTGTTGTTGTGATGTATATATGTATATGCATTATCTTGCGGTAGATGCATGTTGGTTAATTAGCAAATGTTGCGATATATTGTAGCATGTTATATGGTACATATGCATGCCTGTTTCGTATTCTTGCCATATAGATCTGTTGGTTCAGTTGATAATACCTATGCTAGAGGATAGCAGTATTTTGCATATACCCTTATTATAAGGACCCAAAAGGTGAAAACATTTTCTAAAACCGGGAGTCGAGGATCCCGAGTAGATTTTGTATATATGTATATATATATATATATATTTATATATATATATGGTTATAGTTTTCAAAACTATTAATCGAATAAGGGTTATTCGATAACTCTATATTATTTATTGAATATTATTTCGAATATTATTCGAGGGCTTATGACTCCTTTATAATATTATTGAATATTACTTGGATATTCATTTGAGGATGTATGACTCCTTTACTTTATGAATATTATTTATAATATTCATTCGAGGTATTATGACTCAGCTTATTATTTAATGAATATTATTTCGAATATTCATTTGAGGGCTTATGTCTCAGCTTATTTATTTATTGAATATTATTTCGAATATTCATTCGAGGGCTTATGACTCAGCTTATTTATTTATTGAATATTATTTCGAATATTCATTCGAGGGCTTATGACTCAGCTTATTTTATTTATTGAATATTATTTGAATATTCATTTGAGGATCTATGACTCCGATTATTTGCTGAAATATATTCTTTATTTTATTAAAGAATAAGGTGTCGATAATCAAACTTATCTTTGATTATTCAAATAAAGATAGTACTTTCGTATAAGTATATCTTTGGTTATTTAATACTCCTTTCAAGTATAAGTCTTACAACTTCTACTTCAATTATTTGTATAAAGATTATTCTTTATGGGAATATTATTTAAATAATAATATTCAGATATTTTCTAAAAATATTGGGACTGATTTACTTCATTAAATCAGCATTACTCCAAACACTCTTTAAAGTGTTTTCGAGTCTTCAAAATGATTTTTAAAAGTTAGAGCGGATCCCAAAACTCATTTTTATATTTAAGATCTTCCTTTTAAAAAGGGGATTTAAATACTCGCTCAAAACCTGAAGGATCCGGCTCTATGGTGTATTTTATATTCGCAACAAGGTTGCAGTTTTGGTAAATGAATTGATTAGTTACCCAACGTTCGGGAAGTAAGTCCATCTATCGAGTCGGCATAAGCAACATGGGCTTAGTGGGCGTCCATGATAGTGTAAGTGGCTCAGTGGGAGTCCATCAAACGCGTAAGTGGCTGAGTGGCAGTCCAACATAAGGTCTTATTGCGACCATGGTGATGACCAGTGGGGAATTCGTCCATCTACTAGTAGAAAAGGTTACTTATTGGTATCTTTGCCTGATCAGCAAGATATCAGGTTTATGCCAAAATTCTTTCCTTTCCAAATTTATTGGATATTGCAATTCTGTTCATACTTTACATGACAGAGGTTTTCAGGAAACGTATGTATATATATAGGTGTATATATATATCGGGACTTAATGAGGTATATCATAACTTCATTTCCTTCAAAATATTTCAAAGATTGAATCTATAACAAGTCTTATCTTGTAGTCTCATCAGTGTGATGAACTTTTGAAACTAATTATAACTTGAACGGTGGTAGTTCAAGTAGTATTTGGAAAATATATAAGTATATTGGAGTATCTTGTAACTTCATCTTTTAAACTTATATCTAGTTAATAATTGTCTTATGAATGACAAAGATTTTCAGAAAAACGTTGAGACAAGGTTAGATATATGAGATCACCTTGCAACGATATTTTTATACAATTATAAACTGGAACTTTGTGTATATTATACATGGAAGAGGACTTCCAAGATTTTGAAAAGTATATACGTATATATACTGAATATTTTGCGACTTCATCGCATTAAGATATCAAACTTGGTTCATTCCTTTTGACCAAGACTTTCACGAGTACTATGAGAAGGCTCATATATTGTTAATCATTATATATATTATTTTGGTGGGCTTGCTGCTCACCCTTGCTTTCTTCTATCATCACACAACATCAGATAGACAAGATGAACAGGACCAAGCTCCCAAATCGTGAGCGGATAGGAAACATTCCGCAGTTTCCTATAGGCGTTGATGTCGCTGTAGCTGAGGTAGGAACTACCAATAGGCTAGGCTTTCAACTTTTGATGTACCAGATTTATGTATATTTATGAATTGTAATAATGGCAAAGAAATGTAAATTTATTCAGAACCTTTTCAAGGTGTATTGACATATAATTGTGGAATAAAACGACTTGTGATTATTTTTTTTGGATGTTCATCTCTGAGACTATAACGTGTGGTGTGTGTCTTTATTGTGGGGTCACAGTACAGAGTAGTTGATTTATTATTAAGATTGGGTGTTATTAAGGGAAATGGAACTCGTGACAACCCGGATCCCTGACCCCGGATTTGGGGGTGTTACAGAAGTGGTATCAGAGCTAAGCGTTATAAACCTCAGAGATGATGTGACGTTAAGATAATAACTAAGATAATAAGAACTCTTGCCAAGTTCATAGTCGGGCTACCTAACATAGTACTGACAGTTAAAACCCTTATGGGAACCCTTATAAATATCGTGATAGAAGAGTAGTTCATTATCGTATATGGTAGCGGGACTCCGAACCCTGAGGTTGAGGAGCATCAACGTGATGATGTTTTATTACTAATTGGAGATCAGATTGTGGATCCGATAGAGGGTCCTAACGCAGGACCGGATGATGTTCATATTGAGGATGTAGCGGTTGAGGATGTTGTCCTAGAAGGGATTGTTGCTGAGGAGGATCCCGTGGAGGATCCTGACAAGAATGAATAAAGGACCACTGAGGAATTGATGACCATGGTTAGGGAAACTACCAGAGGTAGGATTGGCCGGTCACTACCGGAGGTTCGTTCAAGTTTTTAAAGATAGTAGCCCCTTTAACGCGGCTTACTCGTAAGACTGAGAAGTTCGAATGGACAGAGAAATGCGAGAACAACTTTTAAGAACCGAAGCAAAGGTTGGTGACGTTCCCTATGTTGGCGTTGCCGGATGGAAAATGAGATTTTGTGATGTGTAGTGACGCTTCGCATAAGGAATTAGGGTGCTTCATATATAGCACAACAAGGTAATCGCGTACGCGTCAAGACAATTAAGGGAATATAAAATTCGATATCCCCACCCATGAGCTTGGGCTCATGGCAATAGTTTTTCCCTAAAGATTGGAGGCACTACTTGTATGGAGAGAAGTACAAGATTTACACAAACCATAGGAGCTCTAGTACATTTTTACGTAGAAAGAGCTCAACATACGCCAGAGGAGGCGGTTAGAGCTAATCAAGAATTATGATTGGGAGATTCTTTATCATTCGGGGAAAGCCAATGTGGTGGCTGATGCCCTTAGTAAAAAGGAGAGACTCAAGATAATAATGTCTGTGGGAGAGTTTATAAGAGATTTTGAGAAAATGGAAATAGAAGTGAAGGTAACCGGAGCCGGTACCGAAAAGCCGTTTGAGATTCAATACAGACCGAATTTTTGGAAAAGAACATATTGTGCCAGAAAAAGTGATGAATGAAGGCAGAGAGTCAATGACTGGAGAAGAGATCCACACCGAGAAAGATGATAAGGGGATAGTGAGGTGTTCCTACAGAAATTGGGTTCCAAAAGTTCAAGAGCTTAAGGATGAGAACTTAGATGAGAGCCATAGTTTGAGGAATAAGATTTAGGGCAAACCCTGAATGTGATAGTCAGGGAGGTTGCCATCAAGAAAGAAAGAACCCATAACATAATAGAGTGGAAAACAAGGTTTTTAATGTATAAGATAACCCCGATTATGGGAGAAGGTTGAAACATTTCATACTAAGGAAACAGAAAGTCGAGTAAGGAAAAGAGACCCGAGATGGTACTCCTATACGATAATTTATGGACCAGTCTAGACAGAACTTAGACTATTATCCCCAACTACCACCCTGAGGAAACAATGCGGTGAGAAATTCTTTCAGGACCTTTAAGTCGCTAAGCTCTCAGAGTTCCAAGGAACAAGCTGACCCAGTCGAGGCAAGAGCCTGGCTAAAGGAAATAGAGGAATCATTTGAGATTCTAAATGATTGGCGGAGTACAAAAGACTGTTTTTATCACTTATCTTCCTAAGAGAGAGGCCACCCGCTGGTGAAAGGCCAAGGAAGGCACGGAGCAAGAGATTATAATTAACTGATTTAAGTCCAGTCAATTGTTTTCGGGAAAGTACTTCCCAAGGTTATGGAGATAGTGTAAAAGCTTTAGAGCCAGAACAAAGGTAGACGAGTATAATGAATTATGAATCTAAGTTGTAAAAGTTATCAAGATTCGTTCTGAGGACACGAATCCAGAATGACGGGATGTTTGAAATCAATGCTTATGTTGTGTTGGTTCATGAAATAATGATAAGAGAAAGGAAAATAAAAAAAGAAACTGAAGTGGAAAGGAATATAAAGGCAATAGAGTTTGAGGTATGATAAGGGAGTTGGGTATGAGGAAACCCTAAAGATTCGTAGCAATAGAAATAGAAAAGTATGCATTCGTCAGGATGAGGGTGATTCACCATGAGTTAAAATTGATGGTTGAGGGCATAAGAGATACATATATTTTATCCCCTGTGAGTTGGGAGGATTCGAGGAAACCTTGAGATAGTTCGAAGGATAAATAATGAGACACGGATAGACTAAGGAGACAAGGAAGTAAGAAATTAGGAAAATCGGATGAAGGAAGTGACCTTCAAGAATGTAAAGTGTAAGACCGGTGGCTTGATACCCAGAAAGGGAGACGCCAGGTATGAGAGATATCCCAACATTCAGATGACTGTTGAGGTAAACAACAAAAGTAAATAAGGAATTATTAAGAAGAAGTTCACATTGAACACGACCAATATCTTCCAGAACATCCTTGTTATCATTACCAAATTAGGCAAGACAAGCGGATAACCATTGTTATCTTTTGGAGGCCATATTGATTGACCCCATTTTGAATACAGATGTTATTGTGAAATTAGACATGTACTATCGAGGTGGGAATGATTGAATAAGACACCCTTATCAGGGATATATGACTTGATTTATCCATGGAAGGATGCAGGTACCTTTTAAAGGTGGAATTAAGGATAGAACATCGGTAACTTAAAATGAATCCTAGGGGAATGCATAAAGGTTGGCATTTCACCCTTAATAGGGACAGTATGAGTTTTGACAGTATGATTGGGAAAGGGTTAAGGTAACAACAACCTTTAAGAATCAGTGGAGAAATTTTTCAGAAGTATATAGACAATGGTTCTAGTATTAGTAAATGGTATTTTGATATGCCTTGTATCTAGGGAATACAGGAGGAACGATTGAAGGATAACCTTAGAGATTTTACAAGGAAAAAGGTAATATTCAAAATTCTCAAGAATAGAAATGTGGATAAAGGAAATATGACGTAATTATAATGATGCCAAGTGGGGCACGTGTTAAACCACAAGAAAGTATGAATCGAACCAGTAAAGGTCAAAATTGTTCAGGGCAATTAGGGCCCAGGATAAAAGATGTTCTAAGTATGATTGAGAGTTAGTCTTGACAGTGATTAGCCTCTAAAGACTGAGGCAATAACTTATGGAAAAATGGTGATATTTTTTTTTACTCATCTGATTTTAAAGAAAAGCATTTTCACATAAGCTGTGATTGAAATAAGGTAGAAAATTTATTTGGAGGTGGTTAAAATGACATTGACTGTAAGGAAATTTTACTATCAGGAAAGGCCAAAGAGGTGGTCGACACTTTAAAGGTAAGAGGATAATTATAGGCGCTTGTGCCAAAGGAATACAGTGATGATGGTTAAAGCCATGAAGGTTGTATTATGGTTTGGAAGATTGACATTCCTTCTGATGACTGTGCAATACCCAACCGTAATAGTAGTTGGTAAAGGTTTAATTCGTGTAATCGCCATGAGCGGGCTATCTATCTCAGGAGATACTATCTTGAGAATGAGCCTGGACCATGTTTCAAAAAAAAAAGGGACTAAACAAACCTTTGAGTTAAGTCTTCTATTGAAGGCATATGATTAAGAATGGTATTAACCTGCTATCATTGCTTTCATTGAAACTCTTCTGCAATTTTATCTGCTTCACATCATGAATGTACGTCAGGATCAGGAGTGTTCTTCATGAATCAAGAACGGTGATCATGTTACCTCCTTAGAAGAATTCGATATGATATGAATGGACTCCGTATGGTTAGCTATTAAAACTTCATGGAAAACGAATGACTACAGTAGGTCAACGGTGGGCCATAGTAATGCAGGAATGATTCTGAGAGTAATGAGCTGATTACTTACAACCGTGAGAGTTGTATTGGAATGGATGTTGAGAGTAAGTACCACTAATCGGGTCGTGGTGGTGTATAAGTTATCATTGATAGACTAATTAAGTCGATTATCTACCTATGATATATTTATTCCTTCTTATCGATAAAGAGTAGTATTACCCATACGAAGAAGGTTGCGGTATAGAAATGGATTCTAGTAACGATGAGGTCTAGAATGAGATCCCAGATTCGATTTTCGATATCGAGGGAGTTTCAAAGGTGATTGTGTATAAGCTCAAGGAAGAGCCTGGGTCCATAGAATGATGGACGGAATAGCAAAAATATTTAGGCATATGAAATACGATGCTATAATACTTGATATTGATATAAATACATATATGTTTTATTCTCCTATGACAGACCTCTATAGTTCAGAGGTAGATTCTAAGCCAGATATTTTATGGCAATAAAATTTTTGGTACGTATATACAATTCTCTTCAATTCGTTCTTTTCTCTTCTTTTTATTTCATATAAGCTGAGAAGAACAACCCTTCCAGAAGGGGAGGTATTGCCGAATGACTATCTATCTGTGTGATAGAAGCCTAGTAGGATACCATCTATTGTTTAATTGCTTGTCAAGTACTAAAGGCTGGCCACCTTCTGTACTAACTATGCGATATAACAAGTGTTCATGATCATAGTGATCTCTCAATAAATTCTTTTACTTCTATATGAAGGATTAATCTTTCGAAAATAGAAACAGTTGAAAAAGGAGTAATAAAGTTGTGGTAGTATTCGGAATGGAAACACATTCGTGATACTAAGGTTGGCATGGTTATTAAAAGGTTATAGAACGTTAACGAGCAAAAGTATAACCAGTATAATATTAGGAACGGAAGGTAGTAGCGATTACGAACTGGAAAAGAATGGGTAGTGAGAAGCAAAAGCTATAATGCTAGAAGCTATAATGAGAGTCTGTGCAATAGACTTGAAAGAATTTGGAATGATCACTTAACACGGATTAAGTTATCTTACGACAATAGATCATATGTCATTATCGAGATGTCGCCTTATGAGATCCTTGAGGGAAGACAATGTCGATCTCCCTTATGTTAGGATGAAGTTGTAGAGCGCAAGTTGCTCGGACCCGCAGTAGTCCAAAGGACCAGGGATATAATGGATCTAATCAGAGGACGGCTGGTAGTAACCCAAGATGGACATAAGAGGTATGCTGATTTGACTCAAAAAGGGCAAAGAGTATGAAATAGAGGGCCTAGTAATGTTATAGGTATCCCCTTGGAAACCCTTGGAAAGGATTGATGAGGTTCGGAAAGAAAGGAAAGCTAAGTCTACAATTTGTTGGACCCTTGGATATATTAAGACGTTTGGGAAGTTAGCATATGAGCTAGCCCTACCCCCGAACCTGTAAGCAAGTTCATAACGTGTTCCACGTATCAATGTTAAGGAAGTGTAATTCGGATGCCAGACAAATAGGGGCATATGAGCGCATAGACATGCAACCAGACATAACCTATATGGAGCAACCAGGAAGGTTATAGAGTGAAAAGGAACAAGTGCTTAAGAGAAGGATTATCAAACTAGGCAGAGTTTGGTGGTAGGACCACAATGTGGGAAAATTTACTTGAGAGTTAGAAAGTGTAATGCTAAGAGAGCATCCCTATTCATTTTCTATCTGATTCCGGGACGGAATCCTTTTAAGGAGGGGAGACTGTAATAACCCCAATTTTTGGGAAATTTTTGAAACCCTAATGAATAGTGTTTTTGCTGAATGAGAAAACTTTTCATGCCACACTATGTAGGGGTTCTGATATGGATATTCTGAGATTTTATTAGTACTTTATATGGGATATAAGTGTATGTAAAGATCGTCAGAATCCAAATCCGAACACTTTGATTTTTCCCGGAAATACACTAGATACGGAAAGAATTGAGAAAAAGGTAAAAGGATAAAAAGGATTTAAATTAAAGGATTATAAGAGAGGATCACAAAAAGGAATATAATGTATTGAGAAAGGTTAAGGGAACCCAAGTAATAAGATCCCGGGTATGATCCCTCAAACGATAAACGAAAACGAAAGTTAAGCGAACCGTATAACAGATCAACGGTCATTAGGCAAACAATTAGGAAGTTAATCAAAGGGATTACAGAGAGTGATGTCATCCAACCAAGGAGAAGAGGACAAGGAGGGAAAGATGACATCACAACATGACATAGGCATGACATGGGAAGGAAGGAGATGTGGTGGATTATTAACCACACAAAATCAAGGTTAAATTGGTAATTAACCAAAAACAAAACAAACCTACAACCAACCAAAAGCAAAACAAAGCAAAACACAAAAATCTCTCTTTCTTCTACATCTTGCTCTCGACTTTTTGAAGAAATGCAAGGATGGGAATTTCAAAACCCTAGCTACACACCTTCAAAAATCAAGAGGTTTGTTTCTTTAGCTTCCATAATTCATAGCTTAGATGAGCCATAAGTTTAAGCTCAAGATTCCATGATTTTCATAGCTAATTAATTCACCAAAGATTAGGGTGAATAGTGTTTTCAAATTTTTAACTTTGTGTTCTTGATTTCATTTGCAAGATCAAGGTTATATAAGGATATATCAAGGTTCTTTGAGGCTCCCTAGTAACTTTTCACCCTCCAAGGAAGGTATAACTTCTCAAACCCTTAGTCTTAAGTTTTGTTGGTTTGGATTTCATAATTTTTAGATGATGGGTTAGTGTAATGAGTGTGTACTCATGATAGAGCTTTGTTTAGTAAGTGGTTTTGTTGAATTTGGAGTTAGGAGTGATGCTTGTTAGATTTGAAGTTCTTGGTCACATTTTTGACTTGGTTTAGATGAATAAATTGGTAATATTGAGTTGATTTGGGGCTGTGGTAATGTAGTTTAGATGGAGGTTTGATTGAGTTGTGAATTGGAGTTGAAATTGTGGTTGTTTGAATTGGTTTAAATTTGGGAAATCGCGTAAGCATAGCCGTCGTAACGTCCGATTTTCTTTAGACTGTTTTTGTGCATAACATTAGGACCCGAGAACCCCCTGCTAGATTATAACCATTGCCATGTCTAGATAGCTCGTGTTACGAGCTTCGTTTTGATATGTAATTCGTTCGATTCCGATGCACGGTTTAGGAGAAACGACCGTTTCAAGTAACGGCGTTTCGCGAACGAAACTTTTCCCCTCGCCTTACTTTGAAACATAGGATAAAGACCAAAAAGGGTTAATTAATGTATAAAACATTTATGGTAAGTGTGTTAGGCAGTTGGTAAGACACTCACGAAGGAATCGCCTTAAAACTCGTAAAGGTTAAATTATTAAAAATGGTGGAGCCGAGGGTACCCGAGTGACTTAAGAGAATCAATAAGAGCAAAACAAGCGTTAGAGTCTAAGTTAGTTAAAGTATAGATTTAAAAGTGAATTTGGTTTAATTCCAACTTACTTGTTGCTTATAGGTTACCAGACTCGTCCCGAGCCATTTGTAACCCCCAGTCGCTCAGGCAAGTTTTCTACCCGTTATACTGTTGTTGTGATGTATATATGTATATGCATTATCTTGCGGTAGATGCATGTTGGTTAATTAGCAAATGTTGCGATATATTGTAGCATGTTATATGGTACATATGCATGCCTGTTTCGTATTCTTGCCATATAGATCTGTTGGTTCAGTTGATAATACCTATGCTAGAGGATAGCAGTATTTTGCATATACCCTTATTATAAGGACCCAAAAGGTGAAAACATTTTCTAAAACCGGGAGTCGAGGATCCCGAGTAGATTTTGTATATATGTATATATATATATATTTATATATATATATGGTTATAGTTTTCAAAACTATTAATCGAATAAGGGTTATTCGATAACTCTATATTATTTATTGAATATTATTTCGAATATTATTCGAGGGCTTATGACTCCTTTATAATATTATTGAATATTACTTGGATATTCATTTGAGGATGTATGACTCCTTTACTTTATGAATATTATTTATAATATTCATTCGAGGTATTATGACTCAGCTTATTATTTAATGAATATTATTTCGAATATTCATTTGAGGGCTTATGTCTCAGCTTATTTATTTATTGAATATTATTTCGAATATTCATTCGAGGGCTTATGACTCAGCTTATTTATTTATTGAATATTATTTCGAATATTCATTCGAGGGCTTATGACTCAGCTTATTTTATTTATTGAATATTATTTGAATATTCATTTGAGGATCTATGACTCCGATTATTTGCTGAAATATATTCTTTATTTTATTAAAGAATAAGGTGTCGATAATCAAACTTATCTTTGATTATTCAAATAAAGATAGTACTTTCGTATAAGTATATCTTTGGTTATTTAATACTCCTTTCAAGTATAAGTCTTACAACTTCTACTTCAATTATTTGTATAAAGATTATTCTTTATGGGAATATTATTTAAATAATAATATTCAGATATTTTCTAAAAATATTGGGACTGATTTACTTCATTAAATCAGCATTACTCCAAACACTCTTTAAAGTGTTTTCGAGTCTTCAAAATGATTTTTAAAAGTTAGAGCGGATCCCAAAACTCATTTTTATATTTAAGATCTTCCTTTTAAAAAGGGGATTTAAATACTCGCTCAAAACCTGAAGGATCCGGCTCTATGGTGTATTTTATATTCGCAACAAGGTTGCAGTTTTGGTAAATGAATTGATTAGTTACCCAACGTTCGGGAAGTAAGTCCATCTATCGAGTCGGCATAAGCAACATGGGCTCAGTGGGCGTCCATGATAGTGTAAGTGGCTCAGTGGGAGTCCATCAAACGCGTAAGTGGCTGAGTGGCAGTCCAACATAAGGTCTTATTGCGACCATGGTGATGACCAGTGGGGAATTCGTCCATCTACTAGTAGAAAAGGTTACTTATTGGTATCTTTGCCTGATCAGCAAGATATCAGGTTTATGCCAAAATTCTTTCCTTTCCAAATTTATTGGATATTGCAATTCTGTTCATACTTTACATGACAGAGGTTTTCAGGAAACGTATGTATATATATAGGTGTATATATATATCGGGACTTAATGAGGTATATCATAACTTCATTTCCTTCAAAATATTTCAAAGATTGAATCTATACAAGTCTTATCTTGTAGTCTCATCAGTGTGATGAACTTTTGAAACTAATTATAACTTGAACGGTGGTAGTTCAAGTAGTATTTGGAAAAGATATAAGTATATTGGAGTATCTTGTAACTTCATCTTTTAAACTTATATCTAGTTAATAATTGTCTTATGAATGACAAAGATTTTCAGAAAAACGTTGAGACAAGGTTAGATATATGAGATCACCTTGCAATGATATTTTTATACAGTTATAAACTGGAACTTTGTGTATATTATACATGGAAAAGGACTTCCAAGATTTTGAAAAGTATATATGTATATATACTGAATATTTTGCGACTTCATCGCATTAAGATATCAAACTTCGTTCATTCCTTTTGACCAAGACTTTCATGAGTACTATGAGAAGGCTCATATATTGTTAATCATTATATATATTATTTTGGTGGGCTTGCTGTTCACCCTTGCTTTCTTCTTTCATCACACAACATCAGATAGACAAGATGAACATGACCAAGCTCCCAAATCGCGAGCGGATAGGAAACATTCCGCAGTTTCCTATAGGCGTTGATGTCGCTGTAGCTGAGGTAGGAACTACCAATAGGCTAGGCTTTCAACTTTTGATGTACCAGATTTATATATATTTATGAATTGTAATAATGGCAAAGAAATGTAAATTTATTCAGAAACCTTTTCAAGGTGTATTGACATATAATTATGGAATAAAACGACTTGTGATTATTTTTTTTGGATGTTCATCTCTGAGACTATAATGTGTGGTGTGTGTGTTTATTATGGGGTCACAGTACAGAGTAGTTGATTTATTATTAAGATTGGGTGTTATTAAGGGAAATGGAACTCGTGACAACCCGGATCCCCGACCCCGGATTTGGGGGTGTTACATACCAGTCATGTGATAGAGTCTGAGCCCTTGTAAATCCAATCAGTTCAGTCATATATAAAACAGCCAGTTCAGAATCTAGCTCGAAAGGAAAGAGACTCTCAGGAATAAGAGAGTAGCACTAGTCAAAATTTAATGGAGAACTCTAGATTAGAATAATCATCATGGGGACTTGAAAGCAAAATGCTCGAAAAGTATCCTTAACTGTTCGACTAGGTTTGTATTCGTATTTAAGTCTGATTTGGGGGCAGAATCCTTGTAGGGTGGGGGCAGAATATAACGACCCAGTTACTAATTTTATATTTCAAGATTTATGTGTAAGAATATATAGTATTATGTTCTTTTAATATAAGCTATTACGTGAAAGCTGCAAATATGATTTTATGTGATTTAGAATTATCTGAACTATTTTAGTGAATGTTAGAAAAATTTCTGGTTTTAAGTGTTGGATGTTTTTGTATATATATAAAATTCTATAGATACTTAAAATGACGAAACTTGTTTTCTAATGTTCTTAAGTAATCACATGATCTTTTAATGATATCATCTTCGCTTATTTATGTTTTATAGTATTTTTGATTGATTTTATAAGGTCTAATTATTTTAAAGAATTAATTTTCAAAATTTTATATTTTATTAATTTTTTTAACGATTAAAAATATTTTTAATATATTGGGAGATTCCTAATTTCATATTTTGGATTTCAAATGCTATTTTCAAATTTTTATTTTAAAATCTATCATAATTGTTAAATATATAATGTGTGTCTACAATTATATATATAATTTAAAGGTGGGAAAATGGGTGGTATTATAAAATTACATTTATACCCCTTCGGTATAAAAAGCCCAAGGGGGTTTTCTTTTATTTTTTCTCTCAGCTGAATCTCTTGTCTCTCTCTTTCGCATGTCTCTCCATCTTCTCTCTGACTCTCTACCATGCAACCCTCCTATCTCTCTCTCTCTCTCTCTCTCTCTCTCTCTCTCTCTCCCTCTCTCTCTCTCTCTATCTCTCTCTCGCTTGCTTGATTCCTACTTGATTTCAATTAGGTTTTGAAGTATTAAACTTCCCCAATTAATTTGAACATGAATCTTGTGCGCATGTGTGTATGTATCACGCGTGCGAGCTCAATTCTTCAACCCTTGCTTCGATTTTTGAATTTTGATGCTTAAAACTGATTCTTATTGATGTTTTTAAGTTACCCATAATATTCTAAACTTCAATCGGTAGGAATCCGTGATGGAAACCCGATTTTGGGCAAAAGCGGATTTTTTCCACCACCGGTGATGAACTCCGGTGAACTAGTGGTGGGCGATGATGATGTTGAGCCCTATGATCGAAACACAATCATCTTTTTACTTGCATGTTGATGATTTTAAATTTTTAGAAAATTTCATTTCGTTAGTTTATGATATGATTTCAGAATTTGGATTATGTGCTAAGTGATGATATGATTCTAGTTTTTAATCTTTGATTTTGATTAAGGGTTTTTAGTTCGGGAATTTTTAGATTTGATATATAGGATTAAAATGATATTTTGGTTCAACTTTGATGATGTAATGATTCATTATGTGATAAGTTGTGATTTGAATAAGTGAATAAAGTTGCATGTTAAGCCTTAGTGTTCGTAAGATAAAGTTGATTAGAGAAAGTAAGTTATGTAGATGATTGATTTTTGAATAATGGGTTAGTAATATGTATGGTTAGGTCATGTCAAAATTTCATTCGAAACCGTAAGGTTAAAAGATATTATAAGTATAACCATACTTGTATTTTAATACTTGAATATGTGTTATATGTATTATTGTAATTAAGTAGGAATCTTAGTAGTGTGATCGAGTTATTGAATATATATATATATATATATAAATTACCTTATGTACTAAGTGACCTACGTGCTATGTACAATTGTATTCTAAAGTAATAAAGTATTAAATTACTTATTCACTTTTATATAATTACTTTATGCTTTATTATTACTTATTTATTTATTCATTATGAATGGGTAGAAGTTAGAAAGATTATTGACGACTTATATTGTTATTATATAAATACGCATAAGAAGTTCAGGAAACCAGATTCGAATGAGTGAAGTACTAGCAGCTCTTGCTCGATATCCAGGCAAGTGTAAACTCACTTGTCTACCTATTCCCTTACACCTAAATAATGAATTCCTTAAACCTTGTCTTTATACTAAATGAACTTGCTTAATTACTCGTTGCTTGATAATACCCTTAACTTATCTCAATTTCTTATATTGATAACATTATCCCTTGTCTAAGTCGTAGCATATTATTCCCTTAAATAGAATCCCTGTTCTTAATACTTTAAACACTTATCACTAAATACCTTGAGTTGAAGTTTGATTCCTTTAGATAAGTAGGCCTTGAATAAGGGATTAACTTTTGCTATTGTGTCTACTCAGAATTTAAAATTACATCAGTGATCTATCAAAAACTGCTTTTTGCTTTAGAAACCAAAATGGAAACTTTAATGGTCGAGGCGCAAGTCTTGTAATTTATTAATTGTCACACCCCCAACTTAACAAACACAATATATATAACTATTACAATATTTAAAAGAAAGTAAATATAACCGAATCCAAGATCTTATAGTTTAGGGTTTGGAACAGCCCAACACTACCATCTATTACAACTGATTTTAATATCGAGTCCTCACACAAAACTATCTCTTATTCTACCTGAGCTCGGACATACGCATTGGCATCACAAGTCTTACGCGCGGTCTGCTTGAATCTAACCATAGCTGCTAGCTGTAATGTCAGGGTTAAAGCAAGGAGTGAGCTAAATGCTCAACAAGTGCTAAACAATACGGTATAAAACATAAATCGAGATATTAAAGAATGACAATGCGAAGATATAACTAATAATAACAAGAGATGAAATTTTTGGGTGATGACATCATTTGCTTGAATCAAAATATTTTCAAAATCATATCTTAATCAAAATCATTTAATGACGCTACGGATTACAGCCGGTGATCAGCCGTGAGGTAATCCCGAACCTCGCTGGGTTCTAAAACATTAATGGGATCCCTAGGAAGATTTAAGCCTACAATATCAGTGTGGAAAGGACTTGCGTCTAGTCCAGATCCACTATTCAAAGAAAACATTTATCCCCCTTTGGGACTGAAAATCCACATTTTAATCATTTCAAAAACAGATGCCGATTTATAATAAAATCTCTTAAATAGTAAACATTTTTATTAAGGGATTATAGATCAACTTTGAAATATTGGAAATATGTCAACAACACTCAGGGCCATGATTCACTAGACTTTATTCTATCGGGGTACTTGTACAGTTATTATTTACAAGGTTTCGGACAAGGAGATTTAGTAGAGTTTTTGGATAATAGGAAAGAGTAATGCCAAACTAGGCTTTAAACAAGGGTTTTTGACAAGGTACAGGTACTAGAACATCAAGAAGATAAGCTTCATGTATACTAGGGGTGTTAAGGTATGAAGAAAATGATCTTTAGCTTAAGGTATATCAGGATTTTCGAACTTTAGGGTAAGAAAAAGGGTTACCAGTCAATTAAGAACAACTTTTAAAGAATAACTGGTTTTTAGGTATCAAGGTAAAGTTTTTTTATTGGGGTTCTAGCATCAGGGTGAGATGTCAAGATTTAAGGAATCAATAGCATGTTAATCAAGAGGATCAATCAAGTATTATCTTTATTTTATCATGGCATTCCAATTACTTTGATGTACAAGCATGATACGACTTTTGATCTACTTGCAGTATGTACTTGAGGGTTCATGGCATTTCTATATGATACGAAGGTAGATTTAAGAATCATTTGGTTCAAGTATATCAAGATAACTCAGGATACCCACATCATATATATATAAGAACTAATTATCACACATTTGTATTATAAACGAAAAACTAGTTAAATCACTTGCCTTGAGAAAGGCTGGACTGGTCTGGAGGTAGGAGCAAATAGAAGCTTTACTCGACATTTATGGCAAGTTTACCCTCGTCTCGAGATCCTACACAATTAATAATAACCTCATTATAATATATTCTCACCAACTCAACTTATTTTTAACCCGAAACTAAACACAAGTGGCACTTAGGCCTATATGCACGAAATTTATAATCACCTTATAAATACAATAGTACACATAGCCACATATACTCACATATCATATTTTAATACCAAATAATATCACACACACCATATTGCAACACTAGGCTTGGATGATCTCGACCCACAACTTAAGTCACTTGATCGCTAAACTAGACAAAGTCTCCAAATTTGGCCTCCTAACTCGATGTGCCTTTACTAAACTATCCAAAACCTATTGACCCTCATTTGGGCCTTTTACTCTAATGGCTTTATACTATCTTGCAACCATAGTGGTCAACCTAGGTCTCACTCATAAGTGCTCTAAAACTATGTGATAAGTGAAAGTGCTTACCAAGAAGAATTTCAGAATGACATATATGGTTTCTTGAGTGCATCAGACACTCTTACACTACAAGTTTACCTCCAAAACTTCTACACTAAACTCTTCTGACCATAAGGCATCTCCCAAACTTGATGTGGCTTAAGGGCCTAGCTTGGGCCTCCTTGGGCCTAAGCTTAAAGTCCATGGTTCCCATATTTTACTGGGCAGAAAAATACCCTGACTTGAACTAACTTGTGACACATGATTCTGACTCAAATCCTATGTATTATGGCTGGAAAAACTCCTTTGACACTCCCTCTAACTAAGGCTCAACAGGGCCTAATGAGGGTCTACCCATGACATGGTCAAAACTTCCTATTTCTAAGTCGTAAAAAAACTGTCCCCCGCTGGACAGATTTTGTGATCTCACTCGTGCACCTAACCAAACGACTTACAAACCTCCAAAAAACACCTAAAAGCTATCATATACTCCTAGTTCTAGCTTCTGGTGGTTTGGGCCTCAAAGTGCAGAATAATGACATAGTCAAAACTCACTCTAAACCTCAGGGTACCAAACTGATTTTCTGCAGAAACTAATACTCTCCTTTCTCCAAGGTTCTTACTTAACAAACCCAACCAACAACAACCAAAGTACCCAAACCAAAACTTAACTAAGGTGATCTACTGAAATAAATCCCTTGCACTCAAAATAGGCTTAGTGGAGATCATCCTTACCTAAGGTGCAACATAGCAAAACAAAAGTAATCACATTACACAAATTACAAGTCATCAAGTTTTCAAGGACATCAACTTTTACCTTCTTGATAAGTATAAACGAGATAACAACACATATTAAGGAGCACAATTCTTAATTAATATCTTAACTTAACTAAAATTAAGGTTTACTAACAAAATATTAATCCGAATGATCAAGAACTTCCAAAAATTCAAGAGTGATCTACATGCATGCAGGACTTCGAGTCTTACGAACCAAAACAACATGATTTCCAAATAAATTTTCATTATAATTCAACATGCAAGCCTATAATGGATTATATCTAAATGACCACCTAGCATGCAAAGGTTTTTACCAAGACTTTACTAAGATTTTCATGTTATCAACACAAAAACACACAAAATGAAACAAGGCAACCACAACACCATCCATTCGGCTCCTATCAAGTCATGGACGAATGGATTAGGGTGAAAACAACATTTTCATAAGTGTAACACACTCATGTCTAGCCATTCTTAACCCTATGATACTATAACTCATGGTGAAAGCCTTGAATTCACAAGAATCAAGGATATTCACTTTGAGTTTAACAAAAACACCACCATGCAAGGTTAACACATAAGTTTTCTACTCTAAACTCTTGAGATATACAAGAACAACATGTAGGGAGTAATATTACTTGATTATAGGATGATTGTTTGAGTGAAGAAATGAAGAAAAGAAGGGAATGGGGGCCTCGGCTATGGAATGGCCGAGAGGGAGGGGGAAAAGCCGAGAGGGAGGGAGGAGGAGAAAGGGGAGGGCGAAGTGGTGGGGTGAAAAATGGAGTGATCATCACTCTTTGGTTGTTTTTATGTCTTTGATTTGACTAAAATGTGGGTGGGTTTGGGAAATGACAAGAGTAACCCTCTAGCTAAAGTTAGGCCATTTTGCATGCAAGGTCAAGGAGGTGATTTGGCTAGCAAATTATGAGTTAGTGGGATTGGAAATGTCTTCTTTGTCCTTTAAGAGAATAGAAGAGTGATTTGCATGCAAGGGCTTCCATGTAATTTGCTAATTATAAAAAATAAAATTTTTAAAGATTTATTTTTATAAAATAAAATACAAGTTCAAAAATTATAAAATTTTTACCATAAAATAACTTGGATTTTTAGAATTTTTATAAAATCACCTTTGAAATTTGTGCACAAAATAACTTTTAAAAGAAAATTTCTCCAAGGTTTAGAATATTCCTTATAAATCATATACTACATAAAGCAAATTTATAATGCAGAAATTTTCATTCACAAAAAAGTACAATTATTAAGTATATTTACATTTGGCTCTAATATTATACCAAGTTCATAAATAATATTACACAAAATGCCGGTCGTAACATCCTCTCCCCATTAAGGGATTCTGTCCCCAGAATCTAAGAGAACAGATGAGGATATCGGGAATGCATATCAGACTCTAACTCCCAAGTTGATTCTTCGACCTTGGGGTTCCTCCAAAGTACTTTCACTAACTTTACCGACTTATTCCTAAGACTCTTTACTTGCCAGTCGAGTAATTTGACAGGTTGCTCCACAAATGACAGGTCTGCCTGAATTTCTACAGGTTCATATTCTATCACATGGCTGGCGTCAGGATTGTACTTCTTAAGAAACGACACATGGAACACATTATGCACATGCTGATACTGAGGTGGTAAGTCTAATTCGTAGGCCACCTTCCCCACTTGACTCAAAATTTCAAAAGAACCTATATATCTAGGTGCTAACTTCCCTTTCTTGCCAAATCTAGACAACCCTTTTCTTGGTGACACCTTCAACAAAATGGCTTCGCCTAATTGGAATCTAACATCCTTACGCGTTGGATCTGCATACTTCCTCTGTCTATCTTGAGCGGCAAGCAACCTTTTCTGAATTAACTTGACTGTCTTATGCAACTGTTGTACCAATTCCGAGCCTAGAATCCTTCCTTCTCCTACTTCATCCCAACTTGTCGGTGATCTACATTTTCGTCCGTACAAAGCTTCGTATGGTGGCATGCCAATACTGGAGTGATAACTGTTGTTATAAGAGAATTCTACTAATGGCAAGTGGTCGTCCCAACTTCCTGCAAAATCAATTGCATAACTGCGCAACATGTCTTCGATTGTCTGAATTATCCTTTCGCTCTGACCATCAGTCTGCGGGTGGTACGCCGTACTCATGTTCAACTTCATGCCAAGACTCTCCTAAAATTGCTTCCAGAATCTTGAGTTAAATCGGGGATCTCTATCTGATACTATCGATACGGGTACTCCATGCCTTAGTATGATTTCACGCACGTACAGATGAACCAACCTGTCCAATGACATCTTCTCATTAATTGGAAGGAAATGCGCCGACTTCGTAAGGCGATCAACTATAACCCAGATAACGTCATGTCCGGATTTCGTTCGCGGTAGTCCCACTATAAAGTCCATAGCAATATTTTCCCATTTCCATTCTGGAATTTTTAGGGGCTGAATTAATCCGCTTGGTCGTCGATGTTCTGCCTTCACTTTCTGACAAGTATAACATTTTGCAACCCATTCTGCCACCTCTCACTTCATATTTGGCCACCAAAAGTTCTGCTTCAAGTCCCGATACATCTTGGTGCTTCCTGGATGGATTGAAAATTTTGAATTGTGGGCTTCTTTCAAAATCTCATTCTTCAATTCAGGTACTTGAGGAATCCAAATTCTTGAGGAAAACCTTAGTATACCTTGCTCATCCTTTTGAGTACAAATCTCTTCTCCAGTTAGCTGATCCTTCTCTTTCTCCATTACTTCTTCCTGACATTTCCTTATCTTTTCCACTAGTGTTGGCTGAAAAGTCATTGCTCGACAATCTTCTTCAACTATTCCACAATCACAAAGTTCCAATCTAAATCTCTTAATCTCTTCAGACAATTCTTTTGGTATTGCTATCATATTCAATCTTTCCTTCCTACTCAAAGAGTCAGCTACAACATTCGCCTTTCCAGGATGATAATTTATCGAGCAATCGTAGTCCTTGATCAATTCCAACCATCTCCTTTGCCTCATATTGAGCTCCTTCTGAGTGAAAATATACTTTAAATTCTTGTGATCCGTGTAGATTTCACACTTTTCCCCGTAGAGGTAATGTCTCCAAATCTTAAGTGCGAACACTATGGCGGCTAGTTCCAAGTCATGCGTCGGGTACTTCAACTCATGCGGTTTTAACTATCTTGACGCATACACGATTACCTTACTGTGTTGCATTAGCACACAACCCAATCCTTTATGTGAAGTATCGCTGAAAATCACAAAGTTTCCTTGGTCGTTTGGTAGTACTAACACCGGAGCTGTTACCAATCTATGTTTCAACTCTTGAAAGCTATCCTCACAGTCGACATTCCATTCGAACTTCTGATTCTTCCTGGTTAACTTAGTCAATGGCGTGGCGATTTTTGAAAAATCCCTGACAAACCTTCTATAATACCCTGCCAATCCTAGAAAACTTCGCACTTTTGTAGGTGTCTTTGGCCTCTCCCAACTCATAATCGCCTCAATCTTTGCCGGATCTACTTTAACTCCTTCATCTCCAATGACGTGTCCCCAGAATTAAACTTCCTTTAACCAAAACTCACATTTAGAAAACTTGGCATACAACTTCTCTTGTCGGAGTATCTCCAATGCTATCCATAGATGCTGCTGGTGTTCTTCTTCCGACTTTGAATAAATAAGGATGTCATCAATAAATACCACTACGAACCTGTCCAAATACTTTTCAAATACCCAATTCATCAGATCCATAAATGCTGCCGGAGCATTAGTCAATCCAAAAGGCATTACTAAGAATTCATAATGTCCGTATCTGGTCCTGAATGTTTTCTTAGGAATATCTTCTTCCTTGATCTTTAATTGATGGTATCTTAATCTCAAGTCAATCTTTGAAAAGCACTTTGCTCCTTTCAGTTGATCAAATAGGTCATCTATTCTTGGTAGCGGGTAGCGGTTCTTAATCGTCACCTTATTCAACTCCCGATAATCTATACATAGCCGCATACTTCCATCTTTCTTCTTTACAAACAGAACAGGTGCTCCCCATGGCGATGTACTTGGCCGTATCACTCCTTTATCCAACAATTCTTGTAGCTGGCTTGCCAACTCTTTCATTTCTGCTGGTGCCATCCTATATGGGGCCTTTGAAACTGGTTCTGTGCCCGGAGCAAGGTTGATCTCGAACTCGATTTATCGATCTGGTGGTAAGCCTGGTAGTTCATCTGGAAACACATCTGGGAATTCGTTAACAGCGGGAATATCTTCTATGCTGGGGTTGCCCTTTTCTGAATCCACTACATAAGCTAGGAATGACTCACAACCTTTTCTAAGTAACTTCTTAGCCTGAACGATTGTAAGAAACAGTTGCTCTGGCCTCTGTCCCTTAAATACTACCATCTCTCCACTCTTCGTCTTTAAATACACTTTCTTGGTCTTACAATTAATCTGGGAGTTATTCTTCCCTAACCAATCCATACCTAAACTTATATCGAACTCTCCCAACTTGAAGAGTATCAAGTCGACTGAAAACTTATACCCCGAAATATCAATCTCGCACTTCGGACATAATTGATTCATATGAATCTTCTCTTGGTTCTCAATTACCACATTTACTACCTCGTTCATAACCATTTTATCACATTGAAGTTTATCAACAAAAGTTTATGATATGAAAGATCTCGTTGCTCCCGAATCAATCAATACTTTAGCTTTGACATTATTTAGTAAAAGTGTACCTGCTATCACTTCAGAGTTCTGAACAGCGTCCTTCATTTTCAGATCGAATGTCCTTGTTGTTTCTTGCGGAGTTGTTGTAGGTGGTGGAGGTAATGGCAATACCTCGGTTGGTACGTTTGCACTTGTACTTGCCACATTCATCAGAGCTTTAGCTGGTCCGTTTGTCTTGCACTCCCTAGCTATGTGTCCAGTCTTTCCACACTTATAACATGTAACTCCTGGTTTCGTCATCTTACACTCGTTTGCCAAATTTCCTTTCTGGTTGCACCTATAACATGTCATGCTCAGTTTATTACACACTCCGAGGTGCCTTCTTCCACAATGCTTGCATTCCAGTCTCTGAAATCTGTTTTCCCCAGTTTGTCCTTGACTTGCCTGGTTGTTCCCTTTCAATTTTTATCTTTTTCCCAAATTCCCCTTCTTTTGAAAATATCCGCCCTTATGGAACCCAATCCTCTTTACATTCCGATCTTGTGGATTTCCGGCTTTAGACTTTTCTCCATAAAATGGAGCCTTTCTTTTCTTGTTATCCCTTTCCTTTCTTGACTGCATCCTATTATTCTCAATCAGAACAGCTTTCTGTACTACTCCCGCATAAGTATCAAGCTCAAATATAGCCACTCTCTCTCTGATCCAAGGCTCTAATCCTTGTTGAAATCTCTTTGCTTTTTCCTCCTCACTGCTGGTATACTTGGTCACAAACCTTGACAATTCGGTGAACTTCTTCTCATACTCTAATACTGACATGTTCCCTTGCTTCAATTCAAGAAATTTAAGCTCCATCTGATTCTGCATGTACTTAGGGTAATACTTTTCCAGAAATAACTTCTTAAATCTCTCCCAAGAAACTTGCTGATTTGCTTCCATAGCTTTTACTGATTCCCACCAATAGATGACTTCGCCCTTCAAGAAGTAAGTAGCATATGGTGTCTTCTGATCGTCCCCTAACTGTACCAACTCAAAAGCCCTTTCCATCTCTTTAATCCATGTGTTAGCTATTATTGGATCAGTGGTATCATGAAATGCAGGTGGATTCACATTCTGAAAAGCCTTAAAAGTGACAACTTATCGAGGTGGTACTGGTGGATCGGGTGGTTGGTGTGGTTCACGGTTATCTTGGTTTTCAAATCGTTGTTGAAGAGTTATTTGTTGTTGAGCTATAGCGTTGGTTTGCTGTTGTAAGGTTTCCAGTAATCGAAGAATATTTGGATCTGTGGTAGATGTGGTTGTTGGGTTCTTCTTTTTGGGTGGCATGATCCTGAAACAAGAGTTATGTCAAAACAGGTATGAATGATGAAATAATTCGAGGGTATCGCATGGCATTCTTATTTACATATGAGGTCAAGTTTCAAATTAAATAGATATGGTGATGCATATAAAGGCGTAAAATAACAGTTGAGAGCAAATGGAATAATAGTGCATAATAATTGAAATCTAAAGGTCTCAATACATCAAGATCAGGATAAGGTCTGATTCTAGGAATAACATGCTTATTAAAAGGAATAACTGGGAATTCTACGAAGTCCGATAATACAACAACATGAAAGGTAGATAATGGAAAGAACTAAGGCTCCACTCCATCGGAACGGGGCTTGGTAGTCTTCTCCTCTCGAAGCGTCTTCACAATACTCTGGAGCTCATTTGCCACCATCTGGATGATATACTGGCTGGTGCGGTCTCGGTGCGATGGCATCTCCTCAAGCTTAGTGTTGACGTACTGAACCAAAGTCTCAAGTCTCACAGTCATCTGCTCCTTAGGCTTCCCTTCATAGTTTCGGCTGTCCGGATACACGTTCTTTAATCGGTCTATCAGTCGGTTGTACTTGCCCTGAAACATGTCAAACTCGCGCCTCAACTCAGTATACACGGAGAAAGAAATAGTGTCGTCCGACCCAGAGGATGATGAGCAGTGCGCCCTTTGCTGACAAACCAATAAGAGGAGTATTAATAATAAATTTACTTAACCTACTCTCTCGCATATTATCTATAACCTATACATATACCCTATAACCTATTTGGGCTGTCCAGGGACTCTAAACCGTGGCTCTGATACCAAAACCTGTCACACCCCCAACTTAACAAACACAATATATATATATAACTATTACAATATTTAAAAGAAAGTAAATATAACTGAATCCAAGATCTTACAGTTTAGGGTTTGGAACAGCCCAACACTACCATCTATTACAACTGATTTTAATATCGAGTCCTCACACAAAACTATCTTTTATTCTACCAGAGCTCGGACATACGCATCGGCATCACAAGTCTTACGCGCGGTCTGCTTGAATCTAACCATAGCTGCTAGCCGTAATGTCAGGGTTAAAGCAAGGAGTGAGCCAAATGCTCAATAAGTGCTAAACAATACGGTATAAAACATAAATCGAGATATTAAAGAATGACAACGCGAAGATATAACTAATAATAACAAGAGATGAAATTTTTGGGTGATGGCATCATTTGCTTGAATCAAAACATTTTCAAAATCATATCTTAATCAAAATCATTTTATGATGCTACGGATTACAGCCGGTGATTAGCCGCGAAGTAATCTCGAACCTCGCTAGGTTCTAAAATATTAATGGGATCCCTAGGCAACTTTTAAGCCTACAATATCAGTGTGGAAAGGACTTGCGTCTAGTCCAGATCCACTATTCAAAGAAAACATTTATCCCCCTTTGGGACTGAAAATCCACATTTTAATTATTTCAAAAACTGATGCCGATTTATAATAAAATCTCTTAAACAGTAAACATTTTTATTAAGGGATTATAGATCAACTTTGAAATATTGGAAATATGTCACCAACACTCAGGGCCATGATTCACTAGACTTTATTCTATCGGGGTACTTGTACAGTTATTATTTACAAGGTTTCTGATAAGGAGATTTAGTAGAGGTTTTGGATAATAGGAAAGAGAAATGCCAACCTAGGCTTTAAACAAGGGTTTTTTACAAGGTACAGGTACTAGAACATCTAGAAGATAAGCTTCATGTATATTAGGGGTGTTAAGGTATGAAGAAAATGATCTTTAGCTTAAGGTATATCAGGATTGTCGAACTTTAGGGTAAGAAAAAGGGTTACCAATCTATTAAGAACAACTTTTAAAGAATAACTGGTTTTTATGTATCAAGGTAAAGTTTTGTTATTGGGGTTCTAGCATCAGGGTGAGATGTCAAGATTTTAGGAATCAATAGCATGTTAATCAAGAGGATCAATCAAGTATTATCTTTATTTTATCATGGCATTCCAATTACTTTGATGTACTAGCATGATACGACTTTTGATCTACTTGCAGTATATACTTGAGGGTTCATGGCATTTATATATGATATGAAGGTAGATTTAAGAATCACTTGGTTCAAGTATATCAAGATAACTCAGGATACCCACATCATATATATAGGAACTAATTATCACACATTTGCAGTGTAAACGAAAAACAGGTTGAATCACTTGCCTTGAGAAAGGCTGGACTGGTCTGGAGTTAGGAGCAACTGGAAGCTTTACTCAACCTTTATGGCAAGTTTACCCTCGTCTCGAGATCCTACACAATTAATAATAACCTCATTATAATATATTCTCACCAACTCAACCTATTTTTAACCCGAAATTAAACACAAGTGGCATTTAGGTCTATATGCACGAAATTTATAATCACCTTATAAATACTATAGTATACATAGCCACATATACTCACATATCATATTTTAATACCAAATAATATCACACACACCATATTGCAACACTAGGCTTGGATGATCTCGACCCACAAATTAAGTCACTTGATCGCTAAACTAGACAAAGTCTCCAAAATTTGGCCTCCTAACTCGATGTGCCTTTACTAAACTATCCAAAACATATTGACCCTCACTTGGGCCTTTTACTCTAATGGCTTTATACTATCTTGCGACCATAGTGGTCAATCTAGGCCTCACTCAGAAATGCTCTAAAACTATGTATAAAGTGAAAGTGCTTACCAAGGAGAATTTCAGAATGACATCTATGGTTTCTTGAGTGCATTAGACAGTCTTACACTACAAGTTTACCTCCAAAACTTCTACACTAAACTCTTCTGACCATAAGGCATCTCCCAAACTTGATGTGGCTCAAGGGCCTAGCTTGGGCCTCCTTGGGCCTAAACTTAAAGTCCATGGTTCCCATGTTTTACTGGGCAGAAAAATACCCTGACTTGAACTAACTTGTGACACGTGATTCTGACTCAAATCCTATGTATTATGGCTGAAAAAACTCCTCTGACACTCCCTTTAACTAAGGCTCAATAGGGCCTAATGAGGGCCTACCCATGACATGGTCAAAACTTCCTATTTCTAAGTCGCAAAAAAACTGTCCCCTGCTGGACAGATTTTGTGATCTCACTCGTGCACCTAACCAAACGACTTACAAACCTCCAAAAAACACCTAAAACCTATCATATACTCCTAGTGCTAGCTTCTGGTGGTTTGGGCCTCAAAGTGCACAACAATGACATGGTCAAAACTCAGTCTAAACCTCAGGGTACCAAACCGATTTTCTGCAGAAACTAATACTCTCCTTTCTTCAAGGTTCTTACTTAACAAACCCAACCAACAACAACCAAAGTACCCAAACCAAAACTTAAATAAGGTGATCTACTGAACTAACTCCCTTGCACTCAAAATAGGCTTAGTGGAGATCATCCTTACCTAAGGTGCAACATAGCAAAACAAAAGTAATCACATTACACAAATTACAAGTCATCAAGTTTTCAAAGACAACAACTTTTACCTTCTTGATAAGTATAAACGAGATAACAACACATATTAAGGAGCACAATTCTTAATTAATATCTTAACTTAATTAAAATTAAGGTTTACTAACAATATATCAATCCGAATGATCAAGAACTTCCAAAAATTTAAGAGTGATCTACATGCATGCATGACTTCGAGTCTTACGAACCAAAACAACATGATTTCCAAATAAATTTTCATTATAATTCAACATGCAAGCCTATCATGGATTATATCTAAATGACCACCTAGCATGCAAAGGTTTTTACCAAGATTTTACTAAGATTTTCATGTCATCATCACAAAAACACACAAAATGAAACAAGGCAACCACAACACCATCCATTCGGCTCCTATCAAGTCATGGCCAATGGATTAGGGTGAAAAAAACATTTGCATAAGTGTAACACACTCATGTCTAGCCATTCTCAACCCTATGATACTATAACTCATGGTGAAAGGCTTGAATTCACAAGAATCAAGGATATTGTAACACCCCCAAATCCGGGGTCGGGGATCCGGGTTGTCACGAGTTCCATTTCCCTTAATAACACCCAATCTTAATAAATAATCAACTACTCTGTACTGTGACCCCACAATAAACACACACACCACAAGTTATAGTCTCAGAGATGAACACTCAAAAATAACACAAGTCCTTATATTCCAAAATTATAAACCGTTACACCTTAAAAAGGTTCTGAATAAATTTACATATTCCTTGCCATTATTACAATTCATATTATACATAAGTTTGGTTCATCAATAGTTGAAAACCTAGCCTATTGGTAGCTCCTACCTCAGCTACGGCGGCATCAACGCTTCCAGAAGACTGCGGAACGTTTTCTAACCGCTTGCGAATCGGGAGCTTGGTCCTGTTCATCTTTTCTATCTGTTGTTGTGTGATGAAAGAAGAAAGCAAGGGTGAGCAGTAAGCCCACCAAAATAATATGTATAATGATTAACAATATATGAGCCTTCTCATAGTACTCATGAAAGTCTTGGTCAAAAGAAATGAACCAAGTTTGATATCTTAATGTGATGAAGTCGTAAAATATTCAGTATATATACATATATACTTTTCAAAATCTTGGAAGTCCTCTTCCATGCATAATATACACAGAGTTCCAGTTTATAACTGTATAAAAATATCGTTGCAAGGTGATCTCATATATCTACCCTTGTCTCAACGTTTTTCTGAAAATCTTTGATATGCATAAGATAATCATTAACTAGATATAAGTTGAAAATATGAAGTTACAAGATACCCCAATATACTTATATCTTTTCCAAATATTACTTGAACTACCACCGTTCAAATTATAATCAGTTCAAAAGTTCATCACATAGATGAGACTACAAGACAAGATTTGAATAGATTCAATCTTTGAATATCATTATAAATAATGAAGTTACGAGATACTTCATTAAATCCCGATATATATATACACCTATATATATACATTTCATACACTCCTTGAAAACCTCTGTTATGAAAATTATAAACAGAGTTGCAATATCCAATGAATTTGGAAAGGAGAAAACCTTGGCATAAACCTGATATCTTGCTGATCAGGCAAAGATACCAATAAGTAACCTTTTCTACTAGTAGATGGACGAATTCCCCACTGGTCATCACCCTGGTCGCAATAGGACCTTATGCTGGACTGCCACTCAGCCACTTACGCATTTGATGGACTCCCACTGAGCCACTTACACTATCATGGACGCCCACTGAGCCCATGTTGCTTATGCCGACTCGATAGATGGACTTACTTCCCGAACGTTGGGTAAGTAATCAATTCATTTACCAAAACAGCAACCTCGTTGCGAATATAAAATACACCACAGAGCCGGATCCCTCAGGTTTTGAGCGAGTATTTAAATCCCATTTAAAAGGAAGATCTTAAATATAAAAATGAGTTTTGGGATCCGCTCTAACTTTTAAAAATTATTTTGAAGACTCGAAAACACTTTAAAGTGTGTTTGGAGTAATGCTTATTTAATGAAGTAAATCAGTCCCAATATATTTAGAAAATGTCTGAATATTATTATTTAAATAATAATCCCATAAAGAATAATCTTTATAAAAATAATTGAAGTAGAAGTTGTAAGACTTATACTTGAAATGAGTATTAAATAACCAAAGATATACTTATACGAAAGTACTATCTTTATTTGAATAATCGAAAATAAGTTTGATTCTCGAAACATTATTCTTTAATAAAATAAAGAATATTATTAAATAACAAGCGGAGTCATAATACCTCGAATGAATATTATAAATAATATTCATTAAATAAAATAACGGAGTCATACATCCTCAAATGAATATTCAATTAATAATCATTAATAATATAACTGAGTCATAAGCCCTCGAATGAATATTCAAAATAATATTCAATAATAAAATAAAGGAGTCATAAGTCCTCGGATGAATATTCGAAATAATATTCAATAATAAAATAAAGTTAAAGTTATCGAATAAACCTTATTCGATTAATAGTTTTGAAAACTATAACCATATATATATAAAAATATATATTATACTCGGGAACATCGACTCCCGGTTTAGAAATATGTTGACCTTTTGATCCCCTATACTAAGGGTAAACTCAATACCGCTTATCTCTAGCATAGGTATTATCAACTGAACCAACAGATATATATGGCAAGAATACGAAACAGGCATGCATATATATACCATATCAACATGCTTCAATATATCGCAAAATTTGCTAATTAACCAACATGCATCTATCACAAGATAATGCATATACATATATACATCACAACAACAGTATAACGGGTAGAAAACTTGCCTGAGCGACTGGGGGTTACAATGGCTCGGGACGAGTCTGGTAACCTATAAACAACAAGTAAGTTGGAATTAAACCAAAGTCACTTGTAAATCTATACATTAACCAACTTAGACTCTAACGCTCGCTTTGCGCTTACTGATTCTCTTAAGTCACTCGAGTACCCTCGGCTCCACCATTTTTAATAATTTAATCATAATGAGTTTTAAGGCGATTCCTTCGCGAGTGTCTTACCAACTTCCTATTACACCTTACATAAATGTTTCATACTTCAATTAGTCCTTTAAGGTCTTTAACCTATGTTTCAAAGTAAGGCGAGGGGTAAGGGTTCGTTCGCGAAACGTCGTTACTTAAAACGGCCGTTTCTCCTAAACCGTTCATCGGAATCCAATGAACCACATATCAAAACGAAGCTCGTAACATTAACTATCTTAAAATGTCAATGGTCAAAACCTAGCAGTGAGTTCAAGGGTTCTGATGTTAAGAACAAAAACAGTCTACGGTAAATCGGGCATTATGACGGCTATGTTTACGCGATTACCCAATTTTAAACCACTCCAAATCATCTCACAATCAACCCACAATCACAACCCAATCAAAACTCCATCCATACTTTATCATAACAGCCCCAACAACTCAACATTAACAATTTATACTATTCTTTATCATGAATTTAAACTACACTTAAGTTCATTAATCAACAACCAAGATTTACAACTCCAAAAACATCCCAAAACCAACTAATCTCAACATACACAACCATCAAGCCTCTCATGAACTAGAATACTCATATTATGCTCTTAACATTCAATAAAAAAGCTTGGTTAAGAGATTATACCTTCCTTGAAGCTTCTTAACACAACACAAGAGCTTTGAATGCCTAAAGAACCTTGATCCTTGCTTGTATAACCTTAAACTTTCATAAAAATTCAAGAAAACTAAATTTATTTCTTGAAGGTTACTATTCACCATCTTCTTCCTTGATTTATTGGAAGAGATTGTGAAGGAATTAGGAGCTTAAACTTATAGGATATCCATATCTATGTACAAGGAACCTTAGATAATTACCTTGTGATTTAACAATGCTTGGAACTTGATTTTTGGAAATTTCTTCTTTGAAAAAGAAGAAAAGCCGAGAGCAAGCTTGGAAGAAAGAGAGATTTTTGTGTTTTTGCTTTGATTTGATTCTTTGGTTGGTTGTTTTTGATTTGTTTTTGGGTAATTACCTTTCTAACCTACTTTGTGTGGTTATAAACCAACCACATCTCCTTCCTCCCTATGTCATGCTTATGTCATCATGTGATGTCATCCTCCCCTCTTTGTCCTCTTCTCATTGGTTGGATGACATCATGCCCTCTAATCTCTTTGATTAACTTCCTAATTGTTTGCCTAATGACCGCTGATCTGTTATACGGTTCGCTTAACTTTCGTTTTCGTTTATCGTTTGAGGGATCATACCCGGGATCTTATTACTTGGGTTTCCTTAACCTTTCTCAATACATTATAATCCTTTTATGATCCTCTCTTATAATCCTTTAATTTAAATCCTTTTTATCTTGTTACCTTATACTTAATTCTTTCCGTATCTAGTGGATTTCCGGGAAAAATCAAAGTGTTCGGAATTGGATTCTGACGATCTTTACATACACTTATATACCATATAGAGTACTAATAAAATCTCAGAATATCCATAACAGAACCCCTACATAGTGTGGCATGAAAAGTTTTCTCATTCAGCCAAAACACTATTCATAAGGGTTACAAAAAGTTCAAAATTTTGGGGTTATTACAGTCTCCCCTCCTTAAAAGGATTCTGTCCCGGAATCAGATACAAAATGAATAGGGATACTCTCTTAGCATTGCACTTTCTAACTCTCGAGTAAATTTTCCCACATTGTGGTCCTACCACCAAACTCTGCCTAGTTTAATAACCCTTCTCCTAAGCACTTGTTCCTTTTCACTCTATAACCCTTCCTGGTTGCTCCAAATAGGTTACGTCGGGTTGCATGTCTATGCGCTCATATGCCCCTATTTATCTGGTATCCGAATTACACTTTCTTAACATTGATACGTGAAACACGTTATGAACTTGCTATAGGTTCGGGGGTAGGGCTAGCTCGTATGCTATCTTCCCAATATGTTTTAGTATATCCAAGGGTCCGACACATTGTGGACTTAGCTTTCCTTTCTTTCCGAATCTCATCAATCCTTTCCGAGGGAATACCTATAACCGCACTAGGTCCCCTACTTCCTATTCCTTGTCCTTTCGTGTCAAATCAACATATGTATCATGTCCATCTTGGGTTACTACCAGCCGTCCTCTGATTAGATCTATTATATCCCTGGTCCTTTGGACTACTGCGGGTCTGAGCATCTTGCGCTCTACAACTTCATCCTAACATAAGGGAGATCGACATTGTCTTCCCTCAAGGATCTCATAAGGCGATATCTCAATACTGACATATGATCTATTGTCATAAGAAAACTCAATCCGTGTTAAGTGATCATTCCAAATTCTTCCAAGTCTATTGCACAGACTCTTATTATAGCTTTTTGCGCTATAGGTTTTGCTTCTCAATACCCACTATTTTCCAATTCGTAATCGCTACTACCTTCCGTTCCTAATATTATACTGGTTATACTTTTGCTCGTTAGTGTTCTATAACCTTTTAATAACCACGTCAACCTTAGTATCACGAATGTGTTTCCATTCCGAATACTACCACAACTTTATTACTCCTTTTTTTTCAGCTGTTTCTATTTCCCAAAGTTTGATCAATCATATAGAAGTAAATGAATTTGTTGAGAGATCACTATGATCATGAACACTTGTTATATCGCATAGTTAGTACAGAAGGTGGCCAGCCTTTAGTACTTGACAAACAATTAAACAATAGATGGTATCCTACTAGGCTTCTATCACACAGATAGATAGTCATTCGGCAATACCTCCCCTTCTGGAAGGGTTGTTCTTCTTAGCTTACATGAAATGAAAAGAAGAGAAAAGAACGAACTGAAGAGAATTGTGTATTCGTAAAAAAATTATTGCCATAAAATATCTGGCTTGGAATCTACCTCTGAACTATAGAGGTCTGTCATAGGAGAACAAAACATATATATTTATATCAACATCAAGTGTTATAGCATCGTATTTCACATGCCTAAATATTTTCGCTATTCCATCCATCATTCTATGGACCCAGGCTCTTCCTCGAGCTTATACAAAATCACCTTTGAAACTCCCTCGATATCGAAAATCGAATCTGGGATCTCATTCTAGACATCATCGTTACTAGAATTCTATGCTTGCACCGCAACCTTCCTCGTATAGTAATACGACTCTCTATTCATAAGAGGGAATAAATATTCAATAGGTAGATACTCTACTTAATTAGTCTATCAATGATAACTTATACACTACCACGACCCGATTAGTGGTACTCAATCTCAACATCCACTCCAATATAACTCTCAGGGTTGTAATCAGCTCATTACTCGCAGAATCATTGTTGCATTACTATGGTCCACTACTGACCTACTGTCGTCATTCACGTTCCATGAAATCTTAATATCTAACCATACGGAGTCCATACATGTCGTATCAAATCCTTCTAAGGAGGTAACATAATCACCATTCATGATTCATGAAGAACACTCCTGATTCTGACATACATACATGACATGAAGCAGATAAAATTGCAGAAGAGTTTCGCTCAAAGCAACGATAGCAGGTTAATACCATTCTGAATCATATGCCTTCAATAGAAGACTTAACTCAAAGGTTTGTTTGGTCCTTTTTGGAATATGGTCCTGGCTTATTCTCAAGATAGTACCTTCTAAGATAGATAGCCCGCTCATGGCGATTACACAAATTAAACCTTTACCAAACTACCATTACGGTTGGGTATTGCACAGTCATCAGAAGGAATGTCAATCTTCCAAACCATAATACAACCTTCACAGCTTTAACCATCATCACTGTATTCCTTTGGCCTATAATTATCCTCTTACCTTTAAAGTGTCGGCCACCTCTTTGGCCTTTCCTGATAGTAAAATTTCCTTACAGTCAATGTCATTTTAACCACCTCCAAATAAATTTTCTACCTCATTTCAATCACAGCTTATGTGAAGATGTTTTCCTTAAAATCTGATGAGTTAAAAAAAATATCACCATTTTTCCATAAGTTATTACCTCAGTCTTTAGAGGTTAATCACTGTCACGACTGACTCTCAATCATACTTAGAACATCTTTAATCTTAGGTCCTAATTGCCTGGAACAAATTCGACCTTTACTGGTTCGATCCATACTTTCTCGTGGTTTAACACGTGCCCCACTTGGCATCATTATAATTACGTCATATTTCCTTTATCAACATTTTTATTCTTGAGAATTTTGAATATTACCTTTCTCCTTGTAAAACCTCTAAGGTTATCCTCGAATCGTTTCTCCTGTATTCCCTAGATACAGGGCATATCAAGATACCATTTATTAATACCAGAATCATTGTCTATATACTTCTGAAAAATTTCTCCACTAATTCTTAAAGGTTGTTATTACCTTAATCCTTTCCAATTCATACTATCAAAACTCATACTGTCCCTATTAAGGGTGAAATGCCAACCTTTATGCATTCCCCTAGGATTCATTTTAAGTTACCGATGTTCTATCCTTACTTCCTACCTTTAAAAAGGTACATGCATCCTTCCATGGATAAATCAAGTCATATATCCCTGATAAGGGTGTCTTATTCAATCATTCCCACCTCGATAGTACATGTCTAATTTCACAATAACATCTGTATTCAAACTGAGGTCAACCCATATGGCCTTCAAAAGATAACAACGGTTATCCGCTTTTCTTGCCTAATTTGGTAACGATAACAAGGATGTTCTGGAAGATATTGGTCGTGTTCAACGTGAACTTCTTCTTAATAATTCCTTATTTACTTTTGTTGTTTATCTCAACAATTACCTCAATGTTGGGATATCTTTCATACATGGCGTCTCCCTTTCTGGGTATCAAGCCACCGCTCTTACACTTCACATCCTTGAAGGTCACTTCATTCATCCAATTTTCCTAATTTCTTACTTCCTTGTCTCCTCAGTCTACCCGCGTCTCATTATTTATCCTTCGAATTATCTCAAGGTTTCCTCGAATCCTCCCAACTTACAGGGGATAAAATATATGTATCTCTTATGCCTTCAACCATCAATTTTAACTCATGGTGAATCACCCTCATCCTGACAAATGCATACTTTTCTATTTCTATTGCTACGAGTCTTTAGGGTTTCCTTATACCCAACTCCATTATCATACCTCAAACTCTATTGCCTTTATATTCCTTTCCACTTCAGTTTCTTTTTATTTTCCTTTCTCTTATCATTATTTCACAAACCAATCACAACATAAGCATTTATTTCAAACATCCCGTCATTCTGGATTCGTGTCCTCAGAACGAATCTTGACAACTTTTACAACTTAGATTCATAATTCATCATACTCGTCCGCCTTTGTTCTGGATCTAAAGCTTTTACACTATCTTCATAACCTTGGGAAGTACTTTCCTGTAAACAATTGACTGAACTTAAATCAGTTTATTATAATCTCTTGCTCCGTGCCTTCCTTGGCCTTCACCAGCGGGTGGCCTCTCTCTTAGGAGGGTAAGTGACAAAACAGTCTTTTGTGATTCGTCAATCATTTAGAATCTCAAATGATTCATGTATTTCCTTTAGCCAGGCTCTTGCCTCGACTGGGTCAGCTTGTTCCTTGGAACTCTGAGAGCTTAGCGACTTAAAGAACCTGAAAGAATTTCTCACCGCATTGTTTCCTTAGGGTGGTGGTTGGGGATAATAGTCTAAGTTCTGTCTAGACAGGTCCATAAATTACCGTATAGGAGTACCGTCTCGGGTCTCCTTTCCTTACTCGACTTTCTGTTTCCTTAGTATGAAATGTTTCATCCTTCTCCTATACTTGGGGTTATATTATACATTTTAAATCCTCATTTTCCACTTCATTATATTCTGGGTTCCTTTTTATATTGATGGCGACCTCCCTGACTATCACGTTCAGGGTTTGCTCTAAATCTTATTCCTCAAACTAGCTTTCATCTAAGATTTCATCTTTAAGCTCCTGAACGTTTGGAACTCAAATTCTGTAGGAATACCTCATTATTCCCTTATCATTTTTCTCGGTATTAATCTTTTATCTAATTGTTGGCTCTCTGCCTTCATTCATCACTTTTTCTGGCACAATATGTTCTTTTCCGATAATTCGGTCTGTATTGCAATCTCAAACAGCTTTTCGGTACCGGCTCCGGTTACCTTCACTTCTATTTCCATTTTCTCAAAATCTCTTATAAACTCTCCCAAAGACATTATTATCTTGAGTCTCTCTTTTATACTAAGGGCATTAGCCACCATTTTGGCTTTCCCTGGATGATAAAGAATCTCATAATTGTAGTCCTTGATTAGTTCTAACCATCTCCTCTAGCGCATGCTGAGCTCTTTCTACGTGAAAATGCACTAGAGCACTTATGGCTTGTGTAAATCTCGCACTTCTCTCCATACAAGTAGTGCCTCTAATATTTAGGGCAAAACTATTGCCACGAGCCCAAGCTCATAGGTGGGCATATCGAATTTTATATTCCCTTAATTTTCTTGACGCATACGCGAGTCCCTTGTTGTGATGTATAAGAGCACCCTAATTCCTTATGCGAAGCGTCAATACAAACCACAAAATCTCCTTTTTCCATCCGGCAACGCCAACATAGGGGCCGTCACCAACCTTTGCTTCAGTTCTTAAAAGCTATTCTCGCATTTCTCTGTCTATTCGAACTTCTCAGTCTTACGAGTAAGCCACGTAAAAGGGGGCTACTATCTTTACAAACTAGAACGAACCTCTGACAACCCGGATCCCCGACCCCGGATTTGGGGGTGTTACAGAAGTGGTATCAGAACTCAGCGTTATAAACCTCAGAGATGATGTGACGTTAAGATAATAAGTTCACTAAGATAATAAGAACTCTTGCCAAGTTCATAGTCGGGCTACCTAACGTAGCACCGACAGTTAAAACCCTTATCGGAACCCTTATAAATGTAGCGATAGAGGCGTAGTTCGTTATCGTAGATGGTAGCGGGACTCCGAACCCTGAGGTTGAGGAGCAACATCGCGCTTACGAGTAAGCCACGTAAAAGGGGGCTACTATCTTTACAAACTTGAACGAACCTCCGATAGTGACCGACCAATTCTACCTCTGGTAGTCGACCTAACCATGATCATCAATTCATCAGTGGTCCTTTATTCATTCTTGTCAGGATCCTCCACGGGATTCTTCTCAGCAACAATCCCTTCTAGGACAACATCCTCGACCACTACATCCTCAATATGAACATCATCTGGTCCTGCGTTAGGACGCGCTATCGGATCCACAATCCGATCTCCAATTAGTAATAAAACATCATCGCGATGTTGCTCCTCAACCTCAGGGTTCGGAGTCCCGCTACCATCTACGATAACGAACTACGCCTCTATCGCTATATTTATAAGGGTTCCCATAAGGGTTTTAACTGTCGGTGCTACGTTAGGTAGCCCGACTATGAACTTGGCAAGAGTTCTTATTATCTTAGTGAACTTATTATCTTAACGTCACATCATCTCTGAGGTTTATAACGCTGAGTTCTGATACCACTTCTGTAATACCCCCAAATCCGGGGTCGGGGATCCGGGTTGTCACGAGTTCCATTTCCCTTAATAACACCCAATCTTAATAAATAATCAACTACTCTGTACTGTGACCCCACAATAAACACACACACCACAAGTTATAGTCTCATAGATGAACACTCAAAAATAACACAAGTCCTTATATTCCACAATTATAAACCGTTACACCTTAAAAAGGTTCTGAATAAATTTACATATTCCTTGCCATTATTACAATTCATATTATACATAAGTCTGGTTCATCAATAGTTGAAAACCTAGCCTATTGGTAGCTCCTACCTCAGCTACGGCGGCATCAACGCTTCCAGAAGACTGCAGAACGTTTTCTAACCACTTGCGAATCGGGAGCTTGGTCCTGTTCATCTTTTCTATCTGTTGTTGTGTGATGAAAGAAGAAAGCAAGGGTGAGCAGTAAGCCCACCAAAATAATATGTATAATGATTAACAATATATGAGCCTTCTCATAGTACTCATGAAAGTCTTGGTCAAAAGAAATGAACCAAGTTTGATATCTTAATGCGATGAAGTCGCAAAATATTCAGTATATATACATATATACTTTTCAAAATCTTGGAAGTCCTCTTCCATGCATAATATACACAGAGTTCCAGTTTATAACTGTATAAAAATATCGTTGCAAGGTGATCTCATATATCTACCCTTGTCTCAACGTTTTTCTGAAAATCTTTGATATGCATAAGATAATCATTAACTAGATATAAGTTGAAAATATGAAGTTACAAGATACCCCAATATACTTATATCTTTTCCAAATATTACTTGAACTACCACCGTTCAAGTTATAATCAGTTCATAAGTTCATCACATAGATGAGACTACAAGACAAGATTTGAATAGATTCAATCTTTGAATATCATTATAAATAATGAAGTTACGAGATACTTCATTAAATCCCGATATATATATACACCTATATATATACATTTCATACACTCCTTGAAAACCTTTGTTATGAAAATTATAAACAGAGTTGCAATATCCAATGAATTTGGAAAGGAGAAAACCTTGGCATAAACCTGATATCTTGCTGATCAGGCAAAGATACCAATAAGTAACCTTTTCTACTAGTAGATGGACGAATTCCCCACTGGTCATCACCCTGGTCGCAATAGGACCTTATGCTGGACTGCCACTCAGCCACTTACGCATTTGATGGACTCCCACTGAGCCACTTACACTATCATGGACGCCCACTGAGCCCATGTTGCTTATGCCGACTCGATAGATGGACTTACTTCCCGAACGTTGGGTAAGTAATCAATTCATTTACCAAAACAGCAACCTCGTTGCGAATATAAAATACACCACAGAGCCGGATCCCTCAGGTTTTGAGCGAGTATTTAAATCCCCTTTAAAAGGAAGATCTTAAATATAAAAATGAGTTTTGGGATCCGCTCTAACTTTTAAAAATCATTTTGAAGACTCGAAAACACTTTAAAGAGTGTTTGGAGTAATGCTGATTTAATGAAGTAAATCAGTCCCAATATATTTAGAAAATGTCTGAATATTATTATTTAAATAATAATCCCATAAAGAATAATCTTTATAAAAATAATTGAAGTAGAAGTTGTAAGACTTATACTTGAAATGAGTATTAAATAACCAAAGATATACTTATACGAAAGTACTATCTTTATTTGAATAATCGAAAATAAGTTTGATTATCGAAACATTATTCTTTAATAAATAAAGAATATTATTAAATAACAAGCGGAGTCATAATACCTCGAATGAATATTATAAATAATATTCATTAAATAAAATAACGGAGTCATACATCCTCAAATGAATATTCAATTAATAATCATTAATAATATAACTGAGTCATAAGCCCTCGAATGAATATTCAAAATAATATTCAATAATAAAATAAAGGAGTCATAAGTCCTCGGATGAATATGCGAAATAATATTCAATAATAAAATAAAGTTGAAGTTATTGAATAAACCTTATTCGATTAATAGTTTTGAAAACTATAACCATATATATATAAAAATATATATATTATACTCGGGAACATCGACTCCCGGTTTAGAAATTTGTTCACCTTTTGATCCACTATACTAAGGGTAAACTCAATACCGCTTATCTTTAGCATAGGTATTATCAACTGAACCAACAGATATATATGGCAAGAATACGAAACAGGCATGCATATATATACCATATCAGCATGCTTCAATATATCGCAAAATTTGCTAATTAACCAACATGCATCTATCACAAGATAATGCATATACATATATACATCACAACAACAGTATAACGGGTAGAAAACTTGCCTGAGCGACTGGGAGTTACAATGGCTCGGGACGAGTCTGGTAACCTATAAACAACAAGTAAGTTAGAATTAAACCAAAGTCACTTGTAAATCTATACATTAACCAACTTAGACTCTAACGCTCGCTTTGCGCTTACTGATTCTCTTAAGTCACTCGAGTACCCTCGGCTCCACCATTTTTAATAATTTAACCATTACGAGTTTTAAGGCGATTCCTTCGCGAGTGTCTTACCAACTGCCTATTACACCTTACATAAATGTTTCATACTTCAATTAGTCCTTTAAGGTCTTTAACCTATGTTTCAAAGTAAGGCTAGGGGTAAGGCTTCGTTCGCGAAACGTCGTTACTTAAAACGGCCGTTTCTCCTAAACCGTTCATCGGAATCCAACGAACCACATATCAAAACGAAGCTCGTAACATGAACTATCTAAACATGGAAATGGTCAAAACCTAGCAGTGAGTTCAAGGGTTCTGATGTTAAGAACAAAAACAGTCTACGGTAAATCGGGCATTACGACGGCTATGTTTACGCGATTACCCAATTTTAAACCACTCCAAATCATCTCACAATCAACCCACAATCACAACCCAATCAAAACTCCATCCATACTTTATCATAACAGCCCCAACAACTCAATATTAACAATTCATACTATTCTTTATCATGAATTTAAACTACACTTAAGTTCATTAATCAACAACCAAGATTTACAACTCCAAAAATATCCCAAAACCAACTAATCTCTACATACACAACCATCAAGCCTCTCATGAACTAGAACACTCATATTATGCTCTTAACATTCAATAACAAAGCTTGGTTAAGAGATTATACCTTCCTTGAAGCTTCTTAACACAACACAAGAGCTTTGAATGCCTAAAGAACCTTGATCCTTGCTTGTATAACCTTAAACTTTCATAAAAATTCAAGAAAACTAAAGTTATTTCTTGAAGGTTACTATTCACCATCTTCTTCCTTGATTTATTGGAAGAGATTGTGAAGGAATTAGGAGCTTAAACTTATAGGATATCCATATCTATGTACAAGGAACCTTAGATAATTACCTTGTGATTTAACAATACTTGGAACTTGATTTTTGGAAATTTCTTCTTTGAAAAAGAAGAAAAGCAGAGAGCAAGCTTGGAAGAAAGAGAGATTTTTGTGTTTTTGCTTTGATTTGATTCTTTGGTTGGTTGTTTTTGATTTGTTTTTGGGTAATTACCTTTCTAACCTTGACTTTGTGTGGTTATAAACCAACCACATCTCCTTCCTCCCTATGTCATGCTTATGTCATCATGTGATGTCATCCTCCCCTCTTTGTCCTCTTCTCATTGGTTGGATGACATCATCCCCTCTAATCTCTTTGATTAACTTCCTAATTGTTTGCCTAATGACCACTGATCTGTTATACGGTTCGCTTAACTTTCATTTTCGTTTATCGTTTGAGGGATCATACTCGGGATCTTATTACTTGGGTTTCCTTAACCTTTCTCAATACATTATAATCCTTTTATGATCCTCTCTTATAATCCTTTAATTTAAATCCTTTTTATCCTGTTACCTTATACTTAATTCTTTCCGTATCTAGTGGATTTCCGGGAAAAATCAAAGTGTTCGGAATTGGATTCTGACGATCTTTACATACACTTATATACCATATAGAGTACTAATAAAATCTCAGAATATCCATAACAGAACCCCTACATAGTGTGGCATGAAAAGTTTTCTCATTCAGCTAAAACACTATTCATAAGGGTTACAAAAAGTTCAAAATTTTGGGGTTATTACAGATATTCACTTTGAGTTTAACAAAAACACCACCATGCAAGGTCAACACATAAGTTTTCTACTGTAAACTCTTGAGATATACAAGAACAACATGTAGGGAGTAAGATTACTTGATTATAGGATGATTGTTAGAGTGAAGAAATGAAGAAAAGAAGGGAATGGGGGCCTCGGCTATGGAATGGCCGAGAGGGAGGGGGAAAAGCTGAGAGGGATGGAGGAGGAGAAAGGGGAGGGTGAAGTGGTGGGGTGAAAAATGGAGTGATCATCACTCTTTGGTTGTTTTTATGTCTTTAATTTGACTAAAATATGGGTGGGTTTGGGAAATGACAAGAGTAACCCTCTAGTTAAAGTTAGGCCATTTTGCATGCAATGTCAAGGATGTAATTTGGCTAGCAAATTATGAGTTAGTGGGGTTAGAAATGTCTTCTTTGTCTTTTAAGAGAATAGAAGAGTGATTTGCATGCAAGGGCTTCCATGTAATTTTCTAATTATAACAAATAAATTTTTTAAAGATTTATATTTATAAAATAAAATACAAGTTCAAAAATTATAAAATTTTTACCATAAAATAACTTGGATTTTTAGAATATTTATAAAATCACATTTATAATTTGTGCATAAAATAACTTTTAAAAGAAAATTTCTCCAAGGTTTAGAATATTCCTTATAAATTAAAAATAAGGGAAATACATAAACTTTTGCTTTGAAAAATCATATACCACATAAAGCAAATTTATAATGCAGAAATTTTCATTCACACAAACGTACAATCATTAAGTATATTTACATTTGGCTCTAATATTATACCAAGTCCACAAATAATATTACACCAAATGTCGGTCGTAATATTAATATATTAGGCCAGTAGTGCCTAGGGGATCCCGTACAATTGAGAATCACATTGGATATGTGGTTCGGAGCTGTGTCGTGGGCTGATCACCCAGCTTTGCTCGTAGCGCTGAGTTAAGTTCCCATAAATAATCCTTATTTGATTCATATTCTTGCTTATTCAGTAATGACTCTACTTTGGTACTTTGACTTTCTTTCATATTTCCATGTCTATTGCTTTATAATTTACGTCATATATGCACTTGCTGGGTTTTATGCTCAAATTTTTTTTATTTAACCTTACAGCTAGATTAGAATAAGGTGAGACTCATTCACACCGCTCGTAAGCAGGCCGGTGGTTCAGGGCATGATTATAGGTAGCAGTTTGCACAGGTAGTGACCAAGGGGTAGAATTGGAAGTGAAGGATTCAGAAATGTGAACTTTGGGTTGTAATATTAAGTTTAGACTTTTGAATTGATGTAGTGTGTAATAATATCAAGACTTGTAGTTGTATTGTTTCATACCTAGACTTGCGGCATTCCCGGTGTGGGAGCGGTGTAAGATATTTGAATTTTCATCTTTATTTTATTAAGTATAAATGAGTAGTATGCCATGCTTAGCGTAAACTCTGAATAAGCCTTAATATATTATAATTAAGTACCATAGTAAGTAGTGCGGGCCATGCCAATTTTCATATACTGACTTAGGTTCCCTAAGCGACGCCTGTCCTGTCCAAAATCCCTTGGGAATCGTGAAGATTAGGGTTCATCTAATAGATGGTCGTTAGGCTGAAAAGATTGGACTCCCCGCGACACTCACCTTGGATGAATCCCAAGGACATGTTGGAAGCCCATCTACTTACGCCCATTATATCAGTTTGGGCCGATGAGGGCTAGGACCATTTATGGGCCGAAGCATGTATGTCCAGAGGCGAACTGGCCCAAGACGGACGAAGACATGGTCTGTCTAGCCATAACGTCCACGTTCCTCCTTTGGCGGAACCGACTGATAACTCAAAAAGTGTAACGTTAACAATCCAGATTATATACATGATGAAAAAAAATTCATCTAACACAAACTTTATATCACACAAACTATCTTGTATTCCAATTAACTTACCAAAAACCAGTTAACTTATTCTCACACCGGGGGTGAATCGGGGGATCATCCCTCGCATTTTTCTCTTTGCAGGTCGAAGTCAATCCATCAAAGATGAAGCAAGATCGACATAAAACCGGTTACAACACTTGTTATTAATGCTAATTTGTACTATTAATTGGTACTTCTATATTGCAGCTTAGAACAGAGCTACCAAAGTTTGGTAACCGGGAAAACGAAGATGTCCCGTATTCCACCTACTTTGATAATGCAAGAAATGTTAAAAGTGGACCTAAGATAAGCCCATATGTTCCTGTACTTGATAGGCCATAAATAATTAGGCCCAAAAGAACATTACAAAAAGCCCAAATAAGGGGCACCTCAGGCCCAAACTAGGGTGTCCCCGGGACACGTGGCTGGTAGACAAAATGTCAACTATCCAATGTTACCCTGAAATGGAACGTCAACATCCCAGCCGTCCATGTGTCTAAATCTCAAGAAACCCTAACTGCAAGGGGACAGCTGGACCCTGTTAGTAACCTAAACCATCCAAACATTCACCAAACAAGATTCATCAAAGGCTAGGATGAAGAGGTACAAACCCCAAAAACCCTAAATTTGGGAGCCTATAAAGGCCCCTAAAAAGGGGTTTTAGAGGTTGAAAAATATTTACTTGCTCTGTTAGATATATTTATGATGTCATGTCTAATCTGATGTGTTTAGTTTCAGAACTTAATATCAGAACTTATCAGGACTTACTGGAAATCAGAACTTACTGAAGTCAGAACTTATATCAGAACTTAAGGCGTCAGAAGATATATCAGGACTTCAGTGCGAGAAGACTTCAGATAAGGAATGCGGCTAATTTACAAGAGAGGATCTGGACTAAAACACTTGAAGATATGCTTTAGAGTTTGAAGACTAGAAGACTTATAAAAAGATAATATCTGATTGATATATTTTAGGAGATAGAATTATATTCCATATCAATTAGAAGATATCTTGTAACTATGTACTATATAAACACAGCTTAGGGTTTACACTATATGTGTTATCATTCACGAGAAGATTATACATTATAACCTAGCAGCTCTTAGTGATATTGTTCATCACTGAGAGAGCAGTTTAACCTACTTTGTAACAAAGCTTATTATATTGAATAAACTTGATTACTGTTACATACTTGTGTTCTAAATCGATTTGATTGTATAAACACTATATTCAACCCCCTTCTATAGTGTTGTGTGACCTAACAAGTGGTATCAGAGCATCTCTGTTGATATACAAACAGTGAGATCCAGTTTACAATCATGTCTGATGAAACACAAACTCCACCTAAGCCTACCAAAACTCAAGATACTCAAAACAATCAAACCCATAGTCGATATGAGAGTATTAGGGTTCCCATACTGAGAGCATCTGAGTATCTTATATGGAAGGTAAAGATGGCTATGTTTCTGCAAGCCACAGATCCAGAATACCTTGATAGAATTAATGATCGACCATATAAGCCTACCAAGCTCTCTGTTGTAGTTGCTGACCAACCAGGAAAGATGATACCAAAGGAGAAAGGTGATTACACAGCTGAAGACATCTCATCTATTGTCAAGGATGCAAGGGTAAGGCATCTGCTTCATAGTGCAATTGACAATGTCATGTCAAACAGGGTAATTGGATGCAAGATTGTAAAGGAAATATGGGATGCTTTGGAGACAAGATGCCAGGGAACTAAAGCCATCAAAAAGAACAGGAAGACAATGCTCACACAGGAGTATGAGCACTTTGACTCAAAAGCTGATGAGTCATTAACTAATTTATATGATAAGTTTGCAAAACTCTTGAATGATCTGTCACTGGTAGACAAGGAATATGAACTTGAAGATTCAAATCTAAAATTCCTTTTAGCTCTTCTTGAAAATTGGGATTTGAAGTCTACTACCATAAGAGACAACTATGACCTTGCTGAAAATACTCTTGATGAAATTTATGGTATGCTCAAGACTCATGAACTTGAGATGGATCAAAGGAGCAAAAGGTATGGAAGAAAGTCAAAGACAGTTGCACTTAAAGCTGAGGAGGAATCTCCTAAAGTGGTTGTCTTAAAGAGGGGCAAAGGAAAGGCTCTCATCATACAGTCTGATTCAGAGTCATCATATATTGATGATGATGATTCAGAATCTAAAAATTGATCTGAAGTCAATGTTGATGCAAAGATGATGCAACGGTGTGCTCTTATCGTGAAGGGTATCACAAAGATAGCCTACAAGAAATTCAGAAAGGGTAAGAAGTTTTCCAGGAAAGGTGGAAGTTCTGAAAAGAAAGGGTTCAGAAAGACTGAAGGCAAAGGAGGAAAGTCTGACAGAGGATACAATTCAAATGTCAAATGCTATAATTGTGGTAAAAGAGGCAACATCTCTCCTGACTGCAAGAAAGGAAAAGGTGATAAAGGCCAGACACTTATTATAAAGAAGAAAAACTGGGCAGACACTTCAGTTTCTGAAGAAGAGGTGAACTATGCTTTGATGGCAAATGCTGATAGCAGTTCTGGAACTTCTGAATTGAAGGTACCTCATTCAACTCTTGCTTTTCGTACTGATGATATTTCTGAGCTAAGATTATATCTGAAAATAATGTTCATTAGTTTTAGAGATCAGACTTTAGAAAATGAAAGATTAAAATCTGAAAGTCTTGCTCTTAGAAACAGAAATGACTACTTGGAAAAAGAGTTAGTTATATTCCATCAAACTCAGAAAGAAAGAGATGAGGCTTTTTATGTTAAAGATGAATTGCTAAAATTGAATAAATCTCTTAAATCTGAACTGGAAAAGGAAAAGGATATAATCAAAGCTTGGACTAACTCTGGAAGAACAACTCAGAAAATCTTAGAAAATGGAAATTGGAAAGAAGGACTAGGTTATCTAGATGATAAAGAAGAAAAGGAAACTGTGTCATCTAAACCAAACTTTACCAAGAAAGCTGAAAAGCCTAAAGTTAATCCTGTCAAGTCTGTGTCAAATTCTAACAAGTCAAAATCTGAAAAGGAAGTTAAGGACAAATTAACATCTGACAAACTAAGACAAGATAAACCAACTGTGGTAAACGTTGGCTTAATGAAGAAATATTCTATGGTTATAGTGAATGAGTTTACAAGATACACTTGGGTGTATTTCTTGCACAAGAAGAATAAAACTGCATCTACTCTAACTGATCATGTCAGACAGCTGGACAAGTTGGTCAAAGATTCTGTTAAAGTAATAAGAAGCGATAATGGCACTGAGTTCAAAAATTCAATTATGGAAGAGTTCTGCAAAGAGCAAGGAATAAAGAAGGAATTTTCTGCACCTGGAACTCCACAGTAGAATAGAGTTGTTGAAAGAAAGAACATGACTCTTATTGAAGCTGCACGGACTATGCTTGATGAAGCAAAGCTACCAACCTATTTTTGGGCTGAAACTGTGCAGACTGTTTGTTTTACACAGAATGCTACACTCATATACAAGCATGGAAACACACCATATCAGATGGTGAAGAAAAAGAAGCCAAATATGAAATACTTTCATGTATTTGGATGTAAGTGTTTTGTTCTTAAGACTCATCCCGAACAGCTATCAAAATTTGATCTAAAAGCTGATGAAGGAATTTTTGTTGGATATCCACTTTCCACAAAAGCCTTCAGAGTCTACAATTTAAGAACAAGGGTTGTCATGGAATCTATCAATGTATCTTTTGATGATAAAAGATTACTGGACTTGAAGATTTCAATGATCATGATCAGCTGAGATTTAAAAATGAAGATGTAAATTCTGATTCTGTAAATTCTGATGACCTAAATCCTGATCCTGTAAGTTCTGACGGGTTAAATTCTGATATCATTGAAACTGTGGTAACTGCTCCAAGGGAAAATACACATGTTCAGGGGGAGCAAGCTGATGATCATACCACATCTCAAGACTCTCAAGAAGCATCGAAACCTAGCACTGGCTCTTCAAGTTCTGATTCATCAAGTGCTGATGAGCCAAATTCTGACAATTCTGGAAACTCCGATTCTTCAATACCTGAAGGATCCAACTCAAATTCTGGAATCTCAGAGAGCATAACTTGAGGGGGAGCATCATAAAATGTTGATGGAGACAACATGGATCATGGGGGAGGATCCAGTTCTAGAGATCAACTTTCATCTGCAAGAAAGTGGACTATATCATATACACCTGACTTAATAATTGGAGATCTTGAAGTAGGTGTCAGAACTAGAACAGAAATATCAAATGAATGTCTTTATCATTCCTTTCTATCTCTGACTGAACCAAAGAAAGTGGAAGAAGCTCTTCAAGATGCTAATTGGGTGCAAGCAATGCAGGAAGAGTTAAATGAATTTGAAAGAAATAAAGCCTGGACCCTAGTGTCAAGACCAAAGAACAGATCCATTGTTGGCACAAAATGGGTGTTTAGAAATAAAACTGACAGTGATGGCATAACTACAAGAAACAAAGTAAGATCGGTTGCTAAAGGTTACTCTCAATAGGAGGGTATTGACTATGATGAAACATTTTCTCCAGTTGCTAGATTGGAAGCCATAAGAATCTTTTTGGCTTATGCTGCTCACAAGAAGTTTAAACTCTTTCAAATGGATGTGAAAAGTGCTTTTCTCAATAGAGAATTGGAAGAAGAGGTATATGTTGAACAACCTCCAGGCTTTGTAGATTCAAAATTTCCAAATCATGTCTACAGGCTTGACAAACCACTTTATGGCATAAAGCAAGCTCCTAGAGCATGGTATGAAATTCTGACACAATTCCTTCTGGAAAGTGGATTTCACAGAGGCACAATTGACAAGACTTTATTCTACCTCAACCATGAAAATGACTTACTTTTGGTACATATATATGTTGATAATATCATCTTTGGCTTTACAAATATAAAAATTTGTGAAAGATTTTCCAAGTTAATGCAGTCAAGATATCAAATGAGTATGATGGGAGAGTTGAGTTATTTTCTAGGACTTCAAGTCAAACAAACTGAAGAAGGTACTTTTATCAGTCAATCCAAGTACACCAGAAATCTACTCAAGAAATTTGGAATGCAAGAAAGTTCTACTGCATCAACTCCCATGACCACTACCACCAAGTTAGATAAAGACATTGGAGCATCAGTAGATAGTACTAACTACAGAGGTATGATTGGCTCTTTACTCTATTTAACTGCAAGTAGACCACATATCATGTATGCTACCTGTCTTTGTGCAAGATTTTAGGCTGATCCAAGAGAACCACATCTAATAGCTGTGAAAAGAATTTTGAAGTACCTCAAGGGTACAGCTGATCTAGGATTGTGGTATCCTAGGGAATCGGATTTTAAGCTAATAGGTTACTCAGATGCAGATTTTGCAGAATGCAAAATAGACAGGAAAAGTACTAGTGGAAGCTGCCAATTTCTTGGAGGCATATTGGTTTCTTGGTTTAGCAAGAAACAAAAATCAATTTCCACATCAACTGCAGAAGCAGAATATATTGATGCAGGAAGCTATTGTGCACAGATTCTTTGGATAAAGAATCAGCTATTGGACTATGGGTTAGAATTTTCTAAAATACCTATTTACTGTGATAATCAAAGTGCTATTGCTATGACAGAAATCCAGTTCAACACTTAATGACAAAACACATCAGCATTAGGTACCATTTTATAAGGGAATATGTGATGGAAGGTACAGTGGAATTGTATTTTGTTCCAACAGATCAACAACTAGCAGATATCTTCACAAAACCACTATGTGAAGCTACCTTTACAAGACTGGTATATAAACTTGGAATGGTTTCAGGTTCTTTCTCAAAATCTGTTTAGTTTTTGTTCTCATGCATGAGACTTTATGATCGGTTTTTACAAATTCTCTTATCTCTGTGTAATCAGTGGTTAAATTGTTTCATATTAAACACTGCTTGTTATCTTATGTGATTCTATAAACTCTGAAAGTGTTTTGAATGTTCCGTGACTATTCAATCCAATGAGGATTATTGTGTTAGATGCTGACTTAGTAGTCTTTAACAAACTATATATCCCATGTTTGAATTAGTTGTTTATGTGGAAATCAATAACACAAGCAAATTCTGATTTTGATCTTAGTCAAATTTACTTTATGTATCTTATTACTAAGTCACAAACTAGATTATTGCTTCTTATCTGTCAAATTCTGATGTCAGTAAATCTTAAGGATGAACTACATGCTTGATAAGCCTCAGATATCTGAAGATAACAAAAAAAAAAGAAAAAAATTAAAATCAGGTACTCCTTTGAGATCTAGAGTAATATATGTGAAAGGGAATATCCAAGTGCATTGCTGGTATTAAGTAATATGCATTAGAAAAGCAAATTAATTTTTCTTGGTGACTTTTCACATTCTCTGATTACAAGAGAAATATTCTGATAATAACATAAATTCTGATGGCAGTTGTAACTCACTTACACTGAGAAGCCACTGTCTAAAGAATTTCAAAAGATGCATAAAATGAGCACAAACAGTTAAGGTGGACTCTTGCATAACTTTATTCTACAGTAGACTTCACAGTTAAAGGCAGATTTTAAGCACTTTTCTTAGTTATGCCTTATTTCTAAGATATACTGACATTTATCAGACTTTAATCTTTATCTGATCATTTGCACAAACACACACTATCACTCCATATGAATGATGAATATTACTGTGGTGATTAAGTTGTTTCTGACAAACAGTTAAGTATTATTTGCATAAAATTTGAGGACAAGTTCTGATATAAGTTCTGATGATTAAACTCTGAAGAAACCAGTCAGTATTTGTGTGAAGAATCATAGAAATAGTCATTCATTTTTTTGAGTACAAGAGCCATGTTCTGATGACCGTTAATTTCTGATAAGAGTCAAGTTCTGATGCAAATCATGATGCTTACGTGGCATTATTTATTTACTTGACTTATTTGTGGTATTTACTGTAATGGTCATATTTATCAGAAAATGATTAAGTGAGATAAAAATAGTGATAATCATTTGGTTAATGGGTTGCGTGTTTGTTTTGGTAACTGCATGTGAGCAATAATTACTGCACGTTTACCGTGCCCACTAATAATGTTTTGACTTTTTACATGCTGCAAGGTGTAAAATGTTTGTTCTACTTCCAAAAAGAGCCGTTGTCACGTGGAGAGTATAAATACTAGAGTTAAAAGATTTCAACAATCTTTTACCTACTTTTACTCTTTTCTAATCTCTCTTATTTTACTCTCTCTCTCTCTCTTTTTCTCTCTATTTTCTGATGGTCTTTCTGACAGGCATTTTATCAAACACCTTGCAAACATACACCTTTTCACTTAATTTCTGACAGAAATGGCACCTAAGGACCTCATCTATGATGGAGCCAAGTTTGTTCTCAACAACTACATGGCTATTCTCATCAAGGACGAGGCTCTTTCTGAACTTCACTTCATTCAAGATTTTCTTGCTCGAAGTGAAATCGGTTATGCTCTCACCTAACCACAGCTTCTCTCGGGCTGGAGGTCTGGGTATATGATGATGGTGGTGAAAATGGGACCCCAAGTATCATTTTTTTAACAGGGGAAGATGAGCATCTGGTTACCTTGTCTACTGTATGACAAGCATTGCATCTGCCAGAAAATTGTACTTACAGTTCACAAGTTGGAGAGTCACTACTTCAAAACATGATGGAAAATCTTGGGTATGAGAAATCTTTTTCCAAGCCGGGACAACTGAAGAGGCCCTGCATCAGGAGGGAGTGGAGCTTCTTTTTTGACTGTATTACCGAAGCCTTTGCCAACAAATGCTCCAACTTTGATGCTATACCAATCCTGATTCAGCAAATTGGGTATGCTCTTATTAATCAAACTCATTTTGATTATGTTATTGCAATTTTGGGTTTTATAGGTGATAGGATGAAAGAAGATAGCAACACAGTTTATTTTTCTAGATTCTATCAGCTTATATATAATTTATGTTGTTATGATGCACCTCAAAACTTTAGTGAGACAATTGAACCCTTTAAACTTCGTAAAAGAGCTTTCACAGACTTATTATCTGCTGATAATAAGAAGAATATACTAAGACCCCTCCAAATTCCTCAATCTGTCAAACAATTCTTAGTAAATTCTAATCCTCACATATACACAACTATATATCCTGATGTTGCACCTACACAGGCTACTACTTCTCAACCTCGACCAACACAGTCTTCCAATACTCAACCACAGCCTACTATCAGAATATACTATCAACCAGCACAATCCTCTCAACCACAATCATCAGCACCTACTATCAGAACCTCACCTCTCAAATCCAAACCAACCTCTGGTACTTCTCAAAAGGCGCTAGTTATAAAATCTGACACATTTTCTAGGCCCACAACCAAAAGAACTACCTATGTGCCTAAATCTCCACCAAGGAGAAAAAGAAGGATGATTCTGAGAGATGAATCTGATGAGGAAGAACAAGTCCAGGTTCCAGCATCAGAACCTGTGACAGTAGCAGCTAAAGAATCAACTCTTTAGAAGGAAAATGAAGCTGAGGGTTTTGGGATTTCAAAAAGGAAAAGATCTTCAAATTATGATAGAGATCATGTCACTCCACCATCCAGAAGATCAAAAAAGAGGAGAGCAGGTGTGAAAATTACACAAGCTCAATATGAGGATGCAGAAGAAGCTTTGGAAGGAGATCAGGAATCTCTGATCTCATCAGAACCTATAGTGATTGAAGCTTTGACAGCTGCTGAAGACATTGTTCTAGACACAGTGATCACACCTCCTATCTCTCCACTCAAACAAACTGACACAGTTGAAGATTCAGGATTAAGTCCTGAAATTGATATTCACAGGTTGCATATTCCATCTATCTTGTATCTGGAAGCACCACAAGCAAAAGAGTTCACTCCACCTGTTTCTCCATTAAATGCTGAAATTCATACTACTCCAAATCTAAATTTGGAACCTGAAACAGATGAAGTTGTTCCAGAATCTCCTTCAGTAACACACACTCTGGTGTTATCAGAAGATGATGAGACTTTATCAAATTCTGGAGACAGTGCTCCAGTAATTACTCCAATTCTTGGCAAGGAGGCACTACTTAAGTTTGTTGAAGAAGATGCTCATGCTCCTTAGGAGGACACTCAAAGAGGAGTTGAATGGACAAAGAAGTGGAATGAACCTGACTTTATTCCCAGCTCAAAATTTCTGTCAGAACATGTTGCAAAAGCTGATGAGTTGCTGAAAAATTCTGATTTCAAGCACAAACTAAAAGTCACGGCTCTCAGTATTAAATCTCTTCAAGGTCTACACTCCACAACTCAAGCAAAAGTTGATAAACTTCAAGAATCAGCTGATAAGCTAGACATGGAGATCAAACTAGACAAAAAGAAGTTTATCAGACCAATTCATGAGAAAGTGGAAGCTATTGAGAAGGTTCAAGAAAAGCAGCAGGCCCAACTGGATGAGGTCTTGCAAAATCAAATTGCTCAACAAATTCAATTAACTGAGATCCATTCTTCAGTGGAACTCCTTCTTTCTCTACTCCTATCTGATGATGCCAAAAAGGGGGAGAAGGTAATTAAGTCCAAATGCTCAATTAGCAAATCACTGAAGAAAAAGGATGATTCTGAAGATGACCAGGGAAACCCTAAGAAGGGCAAAGGTCAAGGCAAGCAAAACAACAAAGTTTCTTCACAGAAACTAACTTCTGATTCTAGCAAATTTTCTACACAGAAGAATACAAGTTCTGAAGCTGTGAATGCTCAATTTATGAAAGCAGGTTCTGATAATCAAAGTCTGATATCAAGTTCTGATATTCTGATTCAAGCTGAAAGTCAAGACTCTCAGAAGTTTTTACAAACTCTGAAGCTTAAGGGAAGGGAGACTACTGTCTACTATAAGGATCCCAAGATTCAGACTCTTGATGAAGAAATTGCTAAAAGATTATTTCTCAAGGATAATCCTGGAATGGATTTAGAGACTCTAAAGGAGGAAGAAGCTAGATTTGCAGCTGAGAAGACAAATCCTAAGTCTAAAGCCTATAATGTAAAGAAACCTCTAAGGCCTAAGAAAAAAGGCATTGTGATCAAGGAAAGGTCAACTTCCGAGGCTGCAAAGCCCAAGAAAAGATCACAAGTTGAAATTGATCCTAAAGCAAAAGGGAAAGCAAAGATTGATGAACCAATAAAGAAGCAGAAAATAAAGATTCCTCAAATTGTGATGAATCTTGTGTGCAAAATGGTTCAAGTCTTTGATGATACTTGTACAGAAGATGAAGCTGTTGAAACTCTGAAAAGAAGAAAGATGACAGAAGAATCTAAGACAACCTCTGACATAGCTCAAGTTGTTCAGAGTGAAGAACAACAAGCTACAGAAGGATCTGCAAATCCTGAACAAGTCATCAAGACATCGACCTCTGACAGAGCTCAAGTTGATTTGAACAAGATGACGGTTACTGATAAGAAAAAACTCCTATGGAAAAATATTACACCATCAGATCCTAAGAAAAATCAATTGCTATCTGATTTCTTGATTGTTGGATTGAATGCCAGAGAAGCAAGAGACGGATCTGGGTTAGGATCAAGCGAAGCCAAACTGAAAATAGGAGTTGAAGTAATTATCAAAGATCCATTTTTATTAACTGACAAACCGCTTGAGGAAGTTACACAGAAACATCTTGACAAGGTTATATCTGTTCAAGTGGTACTGGATACTCATGATAAAAGTAATGTCAAAGAAAAGCTGATTCTATTTCTTAAAGATGGAAGAACATACAGAATGTCAGAATCAGATGTGCTGAACAAATATCTGAAAGAACTTCAATTCTTTCATTATCTTTTAGAGATAAAGTCTGAGGTTACCAGAAGATGGACAAATTTCATCATGAAAACCATAAGGGATAAAGCCAGAATCTCTGGATCAAGGGTTGCAGAATTTATTCCAAAGATAGTTGAAGATGTTGGAAGTGAAATTCCAATGAAGAAGAATTCTGCTAAGATGGAAGTTATTCTGAAAGAAAAATGTTTATGCCGTAATGAAGACTCCTCTCACCCAAGGGTAATCAGACTTGGTGATAGATTAGAAAGAAATCACATATCAGCACTTAGGACTGCCATCTACTGTAACACCCCCAAATCGGGGGTCGGGGATTCGGGTTGTCACGAGTTCCATTTCCCTTATCAATACTTAATCTTAACAGTCAACCAACTACTGAGTAATGTGACCCCACAATATACACATACACACACCTCAAGTTATAGTCTCAGAGATGAATAACAAAAGTAACACAAGTCATTTTATTCCACAGTTATAAACCGTTACACCTTAAAAGGGTTTCTGAATAAATTTACATTTCTTTGCCATTATTACAATTCATATAGATACATAAGTCTGGTACATCAGAAGTTGAAAGCCTAGCCTATTGGTAATTTTTACCTCAGCTACGGCCGCATTAACGCTTCTAGAAAACTGCGGAACGTTTCCTAACCGCTTGTGAATTGGAAGCTTGGTCCTGTTCATCTTTTCTATCTGTTGTTGTGTAATGAAAGATGAAAGCAAGGTTGAGCAACAAGTCCACCGAAATAATATATATAATAATTAACAATATATGAGCATTCTCATAGTACTCATGAAAGTCCTGGTTACGCAGATATAAACCAAGTTTGATATCTTAAAGCGACCAAGTCACAAAATATTCAGTATATATGTATATATATACTTTTCACAATCTTGGAAATCCTCTAACATGTATAATATACACAGAGTTTCAGTTTATAACTGTATAAAAATATCGTTGCAAGGTGATCTCATATATCTAACCTTATCTCAATGTTTTTCTGAAAATCTTTGACATGCACAAGATAATCATTTACTAGATATAAGTTTAAAAGATGAAGTTACAAGATACTCCAATATACTTATATCTTTTCCGAATACTACTTGAACTACCACTGTTCAAGGTATAATCTGTGTCAAAAGTTTATCACATAGATGAGACTACAAGATATGATTTGAATAGATTCAATCCTTGAAATATCATTTAAAAGAAATGAAGTTACGAGATACTTCATTAAGTCCCGATATATATATCCATATATATATATATATATATCTCATACATTTCCTGAAAACCTCTGTCATGTAAAGTATGAATAGAGTTGTAATATCCAATGAATTTGGAAAGAAATTTTTTTTGGCATAAACTCGATATCTTGCTGATCAGGCAAAGATACCAATAAGTAACCTTTTCTACTGTAGATGGATGAATTCCTCGCCGGTCATCACCCTGGCCGCATTAGGACCTCGCGCTAGACCGTTACCCGGCCACTCACGCGTGGATGGACTGTCACCCAGCCTCTTACACCTTCATAGACCGTACCCCGGCCTGTCGCTTATGCCGAATCAATTAGATGGACTTACTTCCCGAACGTTGGGCAAGTAATCAAATTGTTTTCTCAAAACAGCAACCTCGTTGCGAATATAAAATATACCACAGAGCCGGATCCCTAAGATTTTGAGCGAGTATTTAAATCCCCTTCGAAAGGAAGATCTTAAATATAAAAATGAGTTTTGGGATCCGCTCTAACTTTAAAAATTAAATTTGAAGACTCGAAAACATTTTTAAGAATGTTTGGAGTAATGCTGATTTAATGACATAAATCAGTCCCGATATATTAGAAAATATTTGAATATTATCATTTAAATAATATTCCCAAAAGGATAATCCTTATAAAAATAATTGAAGTAGAAGTTTTAAAACTTATACTTGAAATGAATAATAAATAACCAAAGATATACTTATACGAAAGTACGATCTTTATTTGAATAATCGAAAATAAGTTTGATTATCGAAACATTATTCTTTAATAAAATAAAGAATATTAATTAGTAAATAAACAGAGTCATAATTCCTCGAATGAATATTCAACTAATATTCATTAATTAAAATAAAGTTATCGAATAAAACTTATTCGATTAATAGTTTTGAAAACTATATCAATATATATATATATAAATATATATATATAATATACTCGGGAACATCGACTCCCGGTTTTAGAAAATGTTCACCTTTGGGTCCCCTATACTAAGGGTATACGCAACTACTGCTTATCTCTAGCATAGGTATTATGCAACTTATAAGCAATTGAATCAACAATATATATCAAGATTACGAAACAGACATGCATATATACCATATCACATGCTCAAATATATCTTAAGATTTGTTAATTAACCACCATGCATCTATCACAAGATAATTGTTAGGAATATGTGTATTAGTTTGATGATAAGTTAAGCAAAACACTTAAGTAGAAATCTAGTGTTTGTAGCCTCAACGGATAAGACCATCTTGGCTATCCGTTGAAGGAGTAGCTTTACTTAGCAATAAGTTTAGTATTGTAGCACATTTCACTCTCTGGTTTCAAGCTGTAATTCTTAGATGTTGTTAGGAAATAATCAGTCATGTTGACTACTAATGGATGTACAAATAGGAGGGCTAATTTTAAATATTTCAAGCCTTGTAATTTTGTATAAGTGAAGAAGTGTCAACGGATATTGAAGACCTTCAACGGATAAGAAACAAAGCTTCAACGGATGTCACTAATGCTTCAATGGATAATATCCATCAACGGATAAGTGCTTCAACGGATAAAGACTTCAACTGATAATGCATCAACGGATAAAGCTTCAACGGATAAAGCCTCAACGGATAAGGCATCAACGGATGAAAGCTTCAACGGATGCTTAGTTCATTAGCAGTTGATAGTGACAATTCACAAGCTGACAGAGGCACATGGATTGACAGAGACATACTGGAATGTGGAAGCCTCTAGGAGGAATCAAGAAAATGCAGCATTTCCATTCTGATGCAAACAAGGAAGTTTTTAAAGATTTACAGATTATCCTAGATTGCATTGGATAGAGAAATGAAGAAGAAACATGTGAAGAATCTTTTCAATTGTATTTTACAGTTTGTCTTCACTTGTAAACTTGGTGATATATAAACCAAGTAGCAGCTAGTAATTAGATATGAATTTTCCTTGAGTTGTTTAGAAATATCAAAAGAGAAAATCATCTAGTTTGTACTAGGAAGCAGCTGTGATTTAATTATTTGAATCACAGATTTTCTGAAATAACACATCTCTGGTGGAACAACAAATCCACCAGAAAAGTTTTTAAGTTCTTTGTGCTCATTACATTTGTGTTTGAATATATATCTGTCTGCATCAGCTTCAAGCAATTCACACACATTTGATCACTCAAACACTTAGCCTTAGAAACTGCTCAAAATTTGAAAAAGTTTTGAGATTTACATTCAACCCCCCTTCTGTAAATCTCATTGTTAGTCCACTGGGAATAACAATTGGTATCAGAGCAAGCTCTTAACATACAAAGAGTTTAAAGATCTATTCTGCTAACAACATGAGTGCACAGAAGAATCCTCCTACTACCATCATGAGTAGAAAGGATATTGGTGTAAAGATCCCAGTCCTGGAAAAAGATAATTATCATCACTGGAAAGTGAAGATGCATTTACATCTTCTTTCTCAAGATGAAAGCTACATCAACTGTATTGAAAATGGTCCTCACATCCCTCACAAAGTAGCCACAGCTGCTACTGCAACAGTTGCTGTTGGACAGTCCATTCCCAAGCCAAAAGCAGAATGGACTATTGAAGACATGGAAGAAATCCGCAAGGATAAGAGAGCTATGAACATTTTGTTTAATGGCTTAGATCAAGATATGTTTGACAATGTCATCAATAGCCAAACTGTAAAGGAAGTTTGTGATACTGTACAAATCATTTGTGAAGGTACTGAGCAGGTCAGAGAGAACAAGATGCAGCTTCTTATTCAACAGTATGAATATTTTTACTTTGAAGAAGGTGAATCATTAAATGATACCTTCAACAGTTTTCAGAAACTGTTGAATGGATTGAAGCTGTATGGTAGAGTGTACCAAGTCAAGGATTCCAACTTAAAATTTCTTAGGTCTCTGCCAAAGGAATGGAAGCCCATGACTGTCTCTTTGAGAAATTCTCAAGATTATAAGAACTTCACACTTGAAAGACTATATGGAATTCTGAAGACTTATGAATTTGAAATGGAGCAGGATGAGCTGTTGGAAAAGGGAAAGAGAAAAGGAGGAACAGTTGCTCTTGTAGCTAACAGTGAGAAGATGGAAGCCAGGAATGAGGAGAAGACAATGCCAAGTCTCAAAATTGGCACAAGCAAATCAGAATCAAGCAAGGGTAAAGAGCAAGTTGCTGAGGATGAAGACAATTCCAGTCAGGATGAATCTGATGATATTGAAGAACATTTGGCCTTTCTGTCCAGGAGGTTTACAAAAATGAAGTTCAGGAAAAACACAAAGTTCACTAAGCCAAACAAAAACATGGTGGACAAATCAAAGTTCAAATGTTACAACTGTCGCATTAGTGGACACTTTGCAAGTGAGTGTAGGAAGCCAAATTCTGAGAAAAAGAAATTTGAGCAAGTTGATTACAAAAAGAAGTATTTTGATTTGCTCAAACAAAAGGAAAGAGCTTTTCTCACTCAAGATGATTGGGCAGCAGATGGGGTAAATGAAGATGATGATGTGGAATATGTCAACCTAGCCCTGATGGCTAATTCTGATGAAAATGAAACTAGTTCATCAAGCAACCAGGTAATTACTACTGATCTCTCTCAGCTTTCTAAACATGAATGCAATGAAGCCATAAATGATATGACCAATAAATTATATCATTTGCGTGTTTCCCTTAAATCACTAGCAAAAGAAAACACTAGGATCAAGGAGAATAATATGTTTTTAAGTGATAGGAATGCTGTGTTAGAGGATCAGGTAATTGAGCTTGAAAAGATAAAACTTAAATGCTTGACTGTTGAGAGTGAACTAGCAGAAGCTGTTAAGAAAGTAGAAATTCTTTCTACTCAGTTATAAAGTGAGCAAGAGGTAATCAAGGCCTGGAAAACATCTAGGGATGTTAGCGTTCAGATTGCAAAGGTTTAGGGAATTGAATCATTCTGTGAGGATGCCTGAAAGAAAAACAAAAAGGAGTTAGAATTAATTGATGGATTGTCAACGGATGTGGAATCAACGGATGATGAAAGTTATCCGTTGAAGGAAGAAAAGGAGCATCCGTTGAAGGCTCATCAATTAAAACAGGCAAGTTCTTTTAAAAATAAAAGTCTCAATAAAAAGAATGATTCAACTCTCAAGAACTTTGTCAAAGAAGGAGCTAGCACATCTAGAGATGTCAGTAAGGTGAATATAGGACACATGACTTTAGATCAGCTAAAAGATAGGCTTAAGTTGGTTGAGGATAAGAAGGAAACTAAAAGAAAATCTAAAAGAAATGGGAAGGTAGGGATTAATAAACATAACAATTACACACCTGATAGGTATGCTCCTAGAAAAAGCTGTGTGCATTGTAAAAGTGTTAATCACCTATCTGATAATTGCAAATCTGTTAAAAATGCTCCCATGCCTTCAAATCCCTCCATGCCTAACATGTCTATGTCACCTCTGCATGCTATGCTTGTTATGTCTCACCAGAATCCCCATGCACATTTTGCAAACATGCCATATATTAACAATTTTTATTTTACTGCATTTAGTATGCCTCAAATGCCATACAATATGCCTATGTGGAATAACATCTTTGCACAACCTATGCCTTATCAAATTCAATCAAATGTGTTAAATAATTCTGTGAGTAACCCTACACTTCAACCAACCACATCTGAGACCAAGGTTGACCCAAAGTTACCTAAGTCAAAAGATGCAGGAGGAATGAAGTCTAGGAAAAAGACTAACAAGGCTGGACCCAAGGAAACTTGGGTACCAAAATCAACTTGATTGATTTTGTTGTGTGCAGGAACAAAGAAGGAATCTATGGTACTTGGACAGTGGCTATTCAAGACACATGACAGGAGATTTCACCCTGCTCACAGAGTTTAAGGAGAGAGCTAGCCCTAGCATAACCTTTGGAGATGACAGCAAAGGATTCACTATGGGATATGGCTTGATTTCAACAGAAAATGTCATCATTGATGAAGTTGCATTGGTTGATGGTCTCAAACACAATTTATTGAGCATCAGTCAACTATGTGACAGAGGGAATACTGTTTCCTTCAATTCTGAAGCCTGTATTGTCACAAGTAAAAAGGACAATAAAGTGGTTCTAACTGGAGTTAGAAAAGGGAATGTGTACTTAGCTGATTTCAACTCTACAGATGCAGAATCCATTACTTGTCTTCTCAGCAAAGCAAGTCCAGTTGAAAGTTGGCTATGGCACAAGAAGCTGTCCCATTTGAATTTCAAGACAATGAATGATCTAGTCAAAAAGGACTTAGTTAGAGGAATGCCTCTAGTGGAATTCACAAGGGATGGACTGTGTGATGCTTGTCAGAAAGGAAAGAAAAAGAAAGTATCATTCAGTAAGAAGCTTGAATCTGCAATTGATGAACCACTACAACTTCTACACATGGATCTTTTTGGACCAATCAATGTATTGTCAATTTCAAGGAAAAGATACTGCCTAGTGATTGTAGATGATTTCTCAAAGTTTTCATGGGTTTATTTTCTTGGATCAAAGGATGAAGCTAGTGAAATCATCATCAATCATATCAAGCAAGTCAACAATCATCCTGATTTCAAAGTAAGGAATATTAGGAGTGACAATGGAACTGAGTTCAAGAATTCAACCATGAAGTTGTTCTGTGAAGAAAGTGGGATCATGCATGAGTTCTCAGCTCCAAGGACTCCACAACAAAATGGTGTGGTGGAAAGGAAGAACAGATCACTAATTGAAGCTGCAAGGACAATGCTTGAAGAGTCAAAACTCCCAACTTATTTTTGGGCTGAGGCTGTTAACTGTGCATGTTACACTCAGAATATTTCTGTAATCAATCAGGCAAAATGCATGACTCCCTATCAATTATTCAAGAGAAGAAAACCAACTTTAAACTTTCTACATGTCTTTGGTTGCAAATTCTACATCTTAAGGAATCAATCTGATCACAAAGGGAAGTTTGATGCAAAGGCTGATGAAGGAATATTTGTTGGTTATTCTGCTGGAAAATCATATAGGGTCTACAATCTAAGAACCAACATTGTCATGGAATCTGTACATGTTGTGTTTGATGATAAAAAGATTGATGGACTAACAGATGAGGGACATCATGAAGAACTCAAATTTGACAACATTGAGATATACTGTGATGATAGTGAAGATGAGAATGATGAAGAAGGCATCTCAAGAAGAATTCAGAATCTGCCTTTGGATAATGCACAGAATGCTGCATCCGTTGAAAGTCATAATTCAGCTTCCGTTGAAAGAAGCGATGCAACATCCGTTGAAAGACAAAGTGCATCATCCGTTGAAGTTCATAATGAAGCATCCGTTGATCACAGTCTGTCAACGGATAATCAATTCACTTCATCAGTTGATAGAGCTCCCAATTCCTTTCAAAGGATCAGCAACTCAGGGGGAGTTTCAACAAATCAACATTCTATCTCACATCATGACAATACTGAGGCAACCTCATCTAGGGCTAATCTACCACCTCAAAGGAAATGGACCAAGAATCACCCTTTTGAACTGATCATTGGTGATGCTACATCAAAAGTACAAACTAGAAGGGCTACTCAAGATGAATGTCTGCATAGTAGCTTTCTATCACAGGAGGAACCTAAGAGAGTGGAAGAAGCTCTATTGGATCCAGATTGGATTTTAGCAATGCAAGAGGAGCTAAACCAATTTGAGAGGAACAAAGTATGGAAGCTGGTACCCAAGCCAAAGAACAAGAGTTCTATTGACACAAAATGGGTATTCAGAAACAAGATGGATGAAAATGGCATTGTCATAAGGAATAAAGCCAGATTGGTTGCTAAAGGCTACTCTCAACAAGAGGGAATAGATTTTGATGAAACATTTGCTCCAGTTGCCAGACTTGAAGCCATCAGAATCTTTCTAGCCTATGCAGCTAATGCCAATTTCAAAGTCTATCAGATGGATGTCAAGAGTGCATTTCTAAATGGGGAATTGGAGGAAGAAGTTTATGTAAGCCAACCTCCAGGTTTTGAAGATCCAAATTTTCCAAACTATGTGTATTATCTGTTGAAAGCACTCTATGGACTAAAGCAAGCACCTAGAGCCTGGTATGAGACTTTGTCAAAGTTCCTTCTAGATAATCACTTCACAAAAGGTACTGTTGACAAAACTCTCTTCTTTAGAAATATTAATGGTTCTAAGATACTTGTACAAATTTATGTAGATGATATTATATTTGGATCTACAGATGATAAGCTTTGTAAAAAGTTTGCTAAATTAATGCAAAGTAAATATGAAATGAGCATGATGGGAGAGCTAACTTACTTTCTTGGTTTACAAGTTAAACAAGTTAGTGGTGGAATTTTCATTAGTCAAACTAAATATATTTATGATCTTTTAAAGAAGTTTGACTTAATGGATTGTTCACCTGCAAAAACTCCCTTGGCCACTGCCACTAAGCTTGAATGAAACAAGGCTGAAAAGTCTGTGGATATTACAAGTTATAGAGGCATGGTTGGCTCACTTTTATATTTAACTGCTAATAGACCTGATATAATATTTTCTACATGTCTCTGTGCTAGATTTCAAGCTGACCCTAAAGAATCTCACTTAGTGGCTATTAAAAGAATTTTCAGATATCTCAAGGGGACTCCAAATCTAGGAATCTGGTACCCTAGAGAGTCTGGTTTTGATCTAATTGGCTACTCAGATGCAGATTATGCAGGTTGTAAAATAGACAGGAAAAGCACAACAGGCACCTGTCAATTTCTAGGGAACAAGCTTGTATCATGGTTCAGCAAGAAGTAGAATTATGTTTCCACATCAACAGCTGAAGCTGAGTACATTGCTGCTGGTAGTTGCTGTGCACAGATACTATGGATGAGGAATCAACTATTTGACTATGGTCTGACTGTTGACAAAATTCCAATATTTTGTGACAACACAAGTGCCATTGCCATTACTGAAAATCCAGTGCAGCACTCAAGAACCAAGCACATTGATATCAAGTACCACTTCATTAGGGAACATGTGATGAAAGGTACAGTGGAACTTCATTTTGTTCCAAGTGAAAAGCAGATTGCAGACATATTTACCAAGCCACTTGATGAATCAACATTCATAAGATTAGTAAGTGAGTTAGGTATGCTTAATTATTCATAATCTATGTCATCTATATAATCTGTCTTGAAGCCTGAAATGAAATTTGCTGCAAGAACAAAGTTGGCTTTAATTAAGACTTATCCTATCAACGGATATTCTCTATCCGTTGAAAGCCAAAATTGTTCTATCAACGGATGTTCATTATCCGTTAAAAGACAAATACATTTCTGGTAATTTTATCCTTCAACGGATAAAATGGTGTTGTTCATCAACGGATAACTATTTCCCTTATCCGTTGAAGTGTCACGTCAGTTACTATAAGTGAGTCACAGCCGTTAATTCTTTTACTCAACCGTTGATACAGATATACAGTGTTGTATGTAATTGTATTTAAGGTAGTTTTCAGAATTTCTACAGTTTTATTTGTTCTTGAACGGCTGTAACTTACTTAAAATTATCATTCAATCATTTTATTTACGTTTTAATTCAAGAAAGTATAAAAGCCCAATTGAACTCTGATTCTCACTTTACGCTTTCTTGCAATTCTTATTCTCTTTCTCTCTAAATTCTCAAGTTTTTCTCTGCAACCTCTACTCACAACAATGGCACCAGTAGTCAAAATTATGTCTCAAACAGGATTTGTTTATGAAAAGAATAATTTCATAGCCTTGGTTGAAAAGAATGAAGCCCATTCTGATTATCACAAGATGATGGACTTTATCAAAAACTGCAAACTAAGCTATGCAATGCTGGAAGCCCCAACCATCTACTGTGAGGTGATTGAGGAGATTTGGACAACTGCAGAGTTCAACTCCACAGATATGACTATTGCCTTCTCTCTCAAAGGTAAGGACTATTGCATTAATTGTGATGATATACAATCTTGCTTTAAGTTACCTGAGAATAATGCCATGACACCACACACTGATAAAGATGTCTCTGCTATGCTAGATTCCATAGGCTATGCTTTTGATTCTGCTAGTTTAGGTAGTATTAGAAGGAAAGGCCTTAGGAAAGAATGGAGTTTTCTTGGAGATGCCTTTATTAAGGTTTTCTTTGGGAAGATTAGCAATTTTGATGCTATCACTTCATCTCTTGTTAATATGCTCTATATGCTAGATTCTGATAGGTACTTTAATTTTAGCAACTGTGTTATGCTAGAATTAGGTTCCAGATTAGGTAACAAAGCTAATAGACCACATAACATCTATTATGCTAGATTCTTTATGTTATTGGCTAACCATGTTGCTGAAGGTTTGGTTATATCCAATGAGAATAATAAACTCAAATGCTGGGCACAAGAGAAAAGGGTCCTTGCAGACCTTTTGAGAATGAACCTCAACAGCCAGGTGCCATTGGTATACTTGCCAATCATGAATGCACCACAGGTAAGTGAGGTAAATACTTCTATAACTCGTACTATTTCCAACCCCAATGTTTCTTTGCCTTCTAGTGTGGCTATGGAACCTGTGTCTTTGTCCAAACAAGCTCCTACCAAAGCCACCAAATCTAAAGTTTCCAAAGTCAAGTCAAAGAAACCTACCTCTGTTGTTTCTCAAAAGACAACAGTTGTAACAACTACCATAAACCCTGAAGGGAGTGAACAGGGTGTGAGTGGTGAGGGGAGGGGTGAACATCAAAAAGCCCCCCAGGATAAGGTGGGAGAGGTGAGTGGTACCCAAACCAGCCAAGCCACAGTCTCTCAAAAGACTGTGGTGGTTCAAAAGGAGTCCAGCACATCCCTAGTTGCATCCTCCCAAAAGGATGTAACTATTGAAAATAGTCCCCAACAAGGGACACAGAACAAAAGAGGGAGGGACACTGAAGCCACACATTCACCATTTAAAGCCTTTTCAAGGAAGAAGAAGGCTAAAACCCTAGTTTCCACACAAGGGACACACACAGTACAAATACATCCACCAGTATCTGTGCCTTCTCAAATTCAGCTTGATGTGATTCCAGCAAATGTGGAATCACAGCCCCATTCTCTCAATATAGAAACACACCATTCATCAAACTCTCCAACACCCTCTCTGGATGCGGATATGATATTCACATCAATTCCTGATTCTCCCTCATTAAAACTCAGGGAGGAGCCCCACTCAAAACCTGATGATCATCATCTTTTAGATGATTTGTTGGATCATCAGCCACTTCTTTCAGATGTAGTTGAAGAATCTGTGTTACCTCACTTAAAATCAATCCACACAAATTCCACAATTATGTCACTTTCTATATCTACATCTTTTCCTTCCTCAACGGATATCTCTCATCCGTTGACAAGTGGTTGTTCTTCAACGGATAAGCTTAACAGCAGTTATCCGTTGATACCATCAGTTTCTACTTCAACGGATACTCCCTATCCGTTGATGGTCTCTACACACTTAACAGAAACAATTCCAACTGTAGAGGACATGGCAACTGTACAATCACTTTTAGGTTTGAGGGAAGGGAGTGATCTTTTGAGTGAGAGGCTGGGTTGCTCCCAGGCAAAAGGAGAGGTTGAGAGTCACCATATGCATGCTATTTCTTCCAGCATGGCAAAAGTGAGTGAGAGGAGTGCCACCTTAGAAGGTGAGGGTGAGGGTGTGAGGGTGTGTGTGAGCCAGGGGGAGCCCCTGATGCAAGAACAGAGAGAAATTGAGAGAAAGACAGGTACAGAAGCTATAAGGGTGGATCTAGCCATTGCTAGTGAGTTAATGAAAGTGGATGATGCAAACAAGGGAAGACAATTTCAGCAACATTACAAAGCTGTCATTGATAACATTTCCTTGGATGCTGACACTTTTACTCACCCTGTTTCAGCCTATCAATTATTGGCTGCACAGGGCAATGTGGAGGCAGAACAGACACTACACATTGTACACACTTCAGAATCTCTTCTCAGAGACAAAGCTGCTGTCAACAAGCTGCCTTCTCAAGCTGGTGAGCCATCTGAAGAATTTGGAGTAAATTCTAATGATGATGACTCTAATTCTTTGAATGAGAGCATGAACTTAGGGGGAGTAGCAGGCCCAAGTTCTGTTCCTGATCTTCCTGCATGGGCATGGGCAAAACCATCAACACCAGGAGAGTTTGGTGTCACTTTGGTCAGACAGGTCATGACAATTCAGCAGGCCCTTCAGGAGACTCAGGATGCTAGTACCAAGGCAATTCTTCAAGCTCATCTGGAATCTCTGTATCTCTTGCAGTTGCAGCATTACCAGCAAAATATAAGTGTGGATGAGCTCAAGCTATACATTGCTGATCTGAAATCCTACAATGCTGAGAAATTGGATTCACTTATACCCTATGGTACTATGCAAGATTTGTTGGGGAGACTGAGGAAAGCATCTGATGCTGACAAGAGGCTGGCCAGATTGGAAGATAGGGTTCAAATCATTGAAGACTCTATGGTCACCATTCTTCAGAATCAACAAACTCAAACAAATCTACTCATGCAGTTGGCACAAGCACAAGGCTTGACCCCTACCCTTGATGATAACAAAAAGGGGGAGAATAAAAGGGAAGGGGAAGGAGAGCCATCTACAACAGTTCAGATTTCTCAAGTGCTAATTCCTATCATCACAACTTCTCCAACTATTCAAGTCAAAGGAAAGCTAGATGGAATTGATCTAATCCAGATAGCAGCAGCTGAATTGCAAGTCAAAGAGCAAAGGAAGAAGATTGATGAAAAGATGCAACTAATATTTGGTTCTACAACTTCTCAATCATAATCTGTGAAGCATAGCATAAAAGTGGAATCAATTATTATGGAACTCAAGCCAGTAGGGAGGCATAAGGATGGAGAAACTTCTTCCAAAGATCTGCAACCTATGGTTCTCAAGCCCAACAACAGATCCAATAAGGACTCTACAAAGAATCCTCTAAAAGAGGTGGATTTTCCTCTTCCAAAAGCTGATGAGGACAAGCTTTTAGGTAGAAGTATTGCATATCTCAAAGAGACCATGGATGAGGCTATAAGGAGAAACATGGCTATTATCTTCAGAGAGGGAAAGAGCATATGTGTGATGCAAGGACGTCCCAAATTCTCAATAGCCAAGAGGGAAGAAACCAAAAGGTTGAAGGAAGAAGCCAAACAGCTAAAGGCTGACAAAAGAGCACAAGCAAAGCTTGAAAAATAGCTAAAGTCAAGTCAGGCTGAAGAACAGAAAGAAATTGAAGACAAAGGTGAAGATGAAGCTATGGGGGACATGGTTGGTACTGAGATGGAGGAAAGAAGTAAGGAAGAATGGCAGAAAGGGAAAAGAAAGAAGGTCAATGCAAAGAGAAAGAAGGTAGATAAGACTGAAGAAACCCAATCAATATCCAAACCACTACCCTCTATTCCTGAACCAATTGTACCTGACCCCTTCATGAACATTCATGGTGAAACAATCATTCCCAAGGAGGAACCAATTGATTGGGACACCATCAAATTGCCCACCTTCCTAACCTCTTCTCCACCATCAAAGAAGCAGAAAAGGAGAATCAAATCAACACCCTCTAAACCTCAATCAAATTCACACAGAAGCCTAAGCCTAAACCTCAAACCTCTAAAGATGATTATGTTCACATCTGTGACATAAAAGAATTTTCAGACATTGAACTCTATCTGGATGAGCTGGAGGATGTAAGGGGAATAGTTGCCTATAGCCAGCTACCAGAAAGACTAGTGTTCAAATACAAAGGAGCTGGGGAAAGAACATGGCCTCTTCACAGAATTCTGAATGAAGGCTACTCTACCTTGATTAGAGTCTACTCATCCATACAAAAGGATTCTGGCTTTACCGGGACTGCCAAGACTGAGATTCTCAACAAGATTGCCAACATAAGGAAAACTTGGAGGGAGCCCAATGCTTTGCCTAGAACTTTACTCATTCAAGAAAGAGGAATTACAATTCACAAATCACCTCATTGGTTGATGGAGTTCAGAGACAACAAAGGAGTCAGAAGATTTTTCTGAATTGAAGATCAGCTAAAGATTGCCAGTAATGAAACTCTCAAGGATATACAATCTAAGTTAGATATCAATGAAGAAGATGAAGCTGAATTCTACAAACAACTTCAACTTCAAATAGAGGAGAATGACAGGAGGCTAGGAAAGAAAACCAGGGATCAAAGGAAAAGAAAGTAATTTGCTCAGGCTAAAGGAGCACCCTTGGAAACAATGTAATTCTTCAATTCCATCTCAGCATATACATTTTTGTAGCACTTTTGAATTTCTGCTTTGTTACAGTTTATATATTTGTTAAGTGTTTTGTTATCATCAAGCTAAACCCAAATTTATGCCTACAGTTCTAGTAGACATAAATAGGGGGCGATTGTTAGGAATATGTGTATTAGTTTGATGATAAGTTAAGCAAAACACTTAAGTAGAAATCTAGTGTTTGTAGCCTCAACGGATAAGACCATCTTGGCTATCCGTTGAAGGAGTAGCTTTACTTAGCAATAAGTTTGATATTGTAGCACATTTCACTCTCTGGTTTCAAGCTGTAATTCTTAGATGTTGTTAGGAAATAATCAGTCATGTTGACTACTAATGGATGTGCAAATAGGAGGGCTAATTGTAAATATTTCATGCCTTGTAATTTTATATAAGTGAAGAAGTGTCAACGGATATTGAAGACCTTCAACGGATAAGAAACAAAGCTTCAACGGATGTCACTAATGCTTCAACGGATAATATCCATCAACGGATAAGTGCTTCAACGGATAAAGACTTCAACTGATAATGCATCAACGGATAAAGCCTCAACGGATAAGGCATCAATGGATGAAAGCTTCAACGGATGCTTAGTTCATTAGCAGTTGATAGTGACAATTCACAAGCTGACAGAGGTACATGGATTGACAGAGACATACTGGAATGTGGAAGCCTCTAGGAGGAATCAAGAAAATGCAGCATTTCCATTCTGATGCAAACAAGGAAGTATTCAAAGATTTACAGATTATCCTAGATTGCATTGGATAGAGAAATGAAGAAGAAACATATGAAGAATCTTTTCAATTGTATTTTACAGTTTGTCTTCACTTGAAAACTTGGTGATATATAAACCAACTAGCAGCTAGTAATTAGATATGAATTTTCCTTGAGCTGTTTAGAAATATCAAAAGAGAAAATCATCTAGTTTGTACTAGGAAGCAGCTGTGATTTAATTCTTTGAATCACAGATTTTCTGAAATAACACATCTCTGGTGGAACAACAAATCCACCAGAAAAGTTTTTAAGTTCTTTGTGCTCATTACATTTGTGTTTGAATATATATCTGTCTGCATCAGCTTCAAGCAATTCACACACATTTGATCACTCAAACACTTAGCCTTAGAAACTGCTCAAAACTTGAAAAAGTTTTGAGATTTACATTCAACCCCCCTTCTGTAAATCTCATTGTTAGTCCACTGGGAATAACAATAATGCATATATATATATATATCACAACAACAGTATAACGGGTAGCAAACTTGCCTGAGCGACTGGGGGTGATAAATGGCTTGGGACGAGTCTGGTAACCTATAAACAACATATAAGTTGGAATTAAACCAAAGTCGTTTATAAATCTATACTTTAACCAATTAGACTCTAACACTCGCTTTGCGCTCAACGATTCTCTTAAGTCGCTCGAGTACCCTCGGCTCCACCATTTTTAATAAATTAACCATTAAGGGTTTTAAGGCGATTCTTTCGCGAGTGCCTTACCAACTTCCTAATACACTTTACATAAATGATTCATACTAAAATTAGTCCTTTAAGGTCTTTAACCTATGTTTCAAAGTAAGGCGAGGGGTAATGGTTCGTTCACGAAACGTCGTTACTTAAAACGGTCGTTTCTCCTAAACCGTACGTCGGATTCAAACGAACCACATATCAAAATGAAGCTCGTAACAATAACTATCTAATCATGGCAATGGTCAAAACCTAACAGTGAGTCCTCGGGTCCTGATTGTTAAGAACAAAACAGTCTAAAGTAAATCGGACATTACGACGGCTATGTTTACACGATTACCAATTTTTATTCTACTCTAAATCAACCACCAATCAATCACAATTCAACCATACAACCAAACTCCATACTTACAATGCTACAACAGCCCCAACAACTCAATATTTCCAAATTTATACTACTTCCCATCATGAACTAAAAGCTTTACTTAAGTTCTTTAACTAATCAACAAGATTTACAACTCCAAACACATCACAAAACCAACACATCTCTAAATACTCAATAATAAATCTTCTCATGAACCATACTAAACACAAAAGCTCTAAATATACAAAAGTAGGGCTAGAGTTTGAGATTATACCTTCCTTGGTGAGTAGGAGTAACTACTTAGCTTGGAATCACCCTTAAAAGTCCTTACCCAAGCTTAATATAAACAAAAACTCAAGAACAAAATTTTAAGTTCTTGAAAAACACTATTCACCCTCTTCTTCCATGAATTTTAGGAAGAGATTATGAAGGAATTTGAAGCTTAAACTTATAGGATAGCTATATCTATGCATAAGGAGTCTTAGATAATTACCTCACTAATTAATGAAGCTTGGAACTTGGTTTTTGGTTTTTTTCTTCTTGAAATAGAAAAGAGGCCGAGAGCTTTTCTTGAAGAAAAGTGAATTCAACTTGTATTTTGGTGAAATGATTTGTTGGTTGGTTGTTTTTGGCTTTTGTTTTAATTATTTACCTTTTATCCATGGTGATTTTTGTGTGGTTTTTAATCAACCAACAACACACTTCTCTTTGGTCATGCTTAGGTCATCAATCCTATGTCATCTTCTCATGCTTGTCCTCTTCTTATTGGTTTGATGATATCATCCTCACTAATCTCTTTGATTAGCTTCTAATTACTTGGCTAATGACCGCTGATCTGTTATACGGTTCGCTTAACTTTCATTTTCGTTTATCGTTTGAGGGATCATACCCGGGATCTTATTACTTGGGTTTCCTTAACCTTTCTCAATACATTATATTCCTTTTATGATCCTCTCTTATAATCCTTGAATTTAAATCCTTTTTATCCTGTTACCTTATACTCAATTCTTTCAGTATCTGGTGGATTTTCGGGAAAAATCAAAGTGTTTGAATTTGGATTCTGACGATCTTTACATACACTTATATATCATATAGAGTACTAATAAGATCTCAGAATAACAATAAAAGAACCCTTACATAGTATGATATGAAAAGTTTTCTTATTCAACAATATCAGCAAAAACACTATTCATAAGGGTTACAAAAAGTTCAAAATTTTGGGGTTATTACAGTCTCCCCTCCTTAAAAGGATTCCGTCCCGGAATCAGGAAAAAATGAATAGGGATACTTTCTTAGCATTGCACTATCTAACTCTCAAGTCAATCTTCCCACATTGTGGTTCTACCATCAAACTCTGACTAGTTTGATAGCCCTTCTCCCAAGCACTTGTTCCTTTTTAATCTATAACCTTTCCCGGTTGCTCCATATAGGTTACGTCTGGTTGCTTGTCTATGCGCTCATATGCCCCTATTTGTCTAGCATCCGAATTATACTTCCTTAACATTGATACGTGGAACACTTTATGAATTTGCTACAAGTTCGGGGGTAGGGCTAGCTCATATGCTAGCTTCCCAATACGTCTTAATACCTCAAAGGGTCCAACAATTCGTGGGCTTAGCTTTCCTTTCTTTCTGAACCTCATCCATCCTTTCCAAGGGATACCTTTAACATCACTAGGTCCCCTACTTCCTATCCTTTGTCCTTTCGTGTCGAATTAACATACTTCTTATGTCCATCTCGGGCTACTACCAGCTGTCCTCTGATTAGATCTATTATATCCTTGGTCCTTTGGACTACTGCTGGTCCGAGCATCTTGCGCTCTGCAACCTTCATCCTAACATAAGGGAGATCGACATTGTCTTCCCTCAAGGATCTCATAAGGCGATACCTCGATACTGACATGCGATCGATTATTGTGAGAAAACTTAATCCGCGTTAAGTGATCATTCCAAATTCTTTCAAGTATATTGCACCGACTCTCATCATAGCTTCTTACATTATAGCTTTTGCTTCTCAATACCCATTCTTCTCCAGTTCGTAGTCGTTACTATCTTCCATACATAATACTATACTGGTTACACTTTTGCTCGTTAGCGTTCTATAACCTTTTAATAACCACGTCAACCTTAGTATCACGAACTTGTTAGAATCAGAATACCACCGTACTGATACTACTTCATCTCTAGCTGCCTCCATCTTCGAAAGCTTGGTCCTTCGTATAGAAGTAAAAAAATTTATTGAGAGATCACTATGATCATGAATACTTGTTCTATTGCATAGTTAGTACAGAAGGTGGCCAGCCTTTAGTACTTGACAAGCAATTAAACAACATGTGGTATCCTACTAGGCTTCTATCACACGGATAGATAGTCATTCGGCAATACCTCCCCTTTTGGAAGGGTTGTTCTTCTCAGCTTATATGAAATGAAAAGGAGAGAAAAGAACGAATTGAAGAGAATTTTATATATATAAAATATAGTGTCACAAAATATCTGGCTTGGAATCTACCTCTGAACTATAGAGGTTTATCATGGGAAAACAAAACATATACGTATATATATCAACATCAGGTATTATAGCATCGTATTTCACATGCCTAAATATTTTTGATATTCTGTCCATCATTCTATGGACCCATGCTCTTGATCGAGCTTATAGACAATCGCCTTTGAAACTCCCTCGATGTCGAAAATTGAATTTGGGATCTCATTCTAGACATCATCGTTACTAGAATTCTATGCTTGCACCGCAACCTTCCTCGTATAGTAATACGACTCTCTATTCATAAGAGGGAATAAATATATAATATGTAAATATTCCACTGGGTAGTCTATCAATGATAACTTATATATCAACACGACCCCATTAGGGGTACTCAATCTCAACATCCATTTCAATACAACTCTCACGGTTGTAAGTAATCGGCTCATTACTCGTAGAATCATTCCTGCATTACTGTGGTCCACCGTTGACCTACTGTAGTCATTCGTTTTCCATGAAGTCTTAATAGCTAACCATACGGAGTCCATACATATCGTATTGAATTCTTCTAAGGAGGTAACATGATCACCGTTCATGATTCATGAAGAACACTCCTGAACTTGACGTACATATGACATGAAGCAGATAAAATTGCAGAAGAGTTTCAATGAAAGCAACGATAGCAGGTTAATACCATTATTAACCATATGTCTTTATTAGGAGACATGAAGCTCAAAGGTTCATTTAGTCCTTTCGTAACATGGTCCTGGCTTATCTTAAGATATGACCCTCTAAGCTAGATAGCCCGCTCACGGTGATTACAAAAATTAATCTTTACCCAACTACCATCACGGTTGAGTATCGCACAATCATCAGAAGGAATGTAAATCTTCCACACCATAAATACAACCTTCACGGTCTTAACCATTATCACTATATTCCTCTGGCACGAGCGCCTATAATTGTCCTCTTACACTTAAAGTGTCGGCCACCTCTTTGGCCTTTCTTGATAGTAATATTTCCTTAAAATCAATGTCATTTTAACCACTTTCACTAAATTTTCTACCTCATTTCCAATCACTTCTTGTGTGAAGATGTTTTCCTTAAAATCTGATGAGTAAAAAAAAATATCACCATTTTTCCATAAGTTATTGCCTCAGTCTTTAGAGGTTAATCATTGTCACGACTGACTCTCGATCATACTTAGGACATCTTTTATCTTAGGTCATAATTGCCCTAAACAATTTCGACCTTTACTGGTTCATACCATACTTTCTCGTGGTTTAACACGTGCCCCACTTGGCATTATTATAATTACGTCACATTTCCTTTATCAAAATTTCTATTCTTGAGAACTTTGAATATTACCTTTCTCCTTGTAAAACCTCTAAGGTTATCCTTAAATCCTTCATCATGTACACCCTAGGTACAGGGCATATCAAAATACCATTTACTAATACTAGAACCATTGTCTATGTACTTCTGAAAAATTTCTTTACTGATCTTTAAAGGTTGTTGCTACCTTGATCCTTTCCAATTCATACTGTCAAAACTCATGTTATCCCTATTAAGGGTGGAATGCCAACCTTTATGCATTCCCCTAGGATTCATCTCAAGTTATCGAAGTTATATCCTTAATTCCACCTTTAAAAAGGTACTTGCATCCTTCCATGGATAATCAAGTCATATATCCTTGATAGATTATCTTATTCATCATTCTCACCTCGATAGTCTATACCTAATTTCATAATAGCATCCTTATTCAAATTGAGGTCAATCCATATGGCCTCCAAAAGATAACAATGGTTATCCACTTTTCTTTCCTGATTTAGTAATGATAACATGGATGTTCTGGAAGATATTGGTCGTGTTCAACGTGAACATCTTCTTAATAAATCCTCATTTTATTTTGTTGTTTATCTCAACAGTCATCTCAATGTTGGGATGTCTTTCATACCTGGCGTCTCCCTTTCTGGATATCATGCCACCGGTCTTACACTTCACATTCTTGAAGGTCACTTCCTTCATCCTATTTTCCTAATTTCCTACTTTCTTGTCTCCTCAGTCTATCTGCGTCTCATTATTTATCCTTCGAACTATCTCCAGGTTTCCTCGAATCCTCCCAACTTATAGGGGATAAAATATATGTATCTCTTATGTCTTCAACCATCAATTTTAACTCATGGTGAATCACCCTCATCCTGACGATTACCTACTTTTCTATTTCTATTGCTACGAGTCTTTAGGGTTTCCTCATACCCAACTTCCTTATCATTCCTCAAACTCTATTGCCTTTATTTTCCTTTCCACTTCAGTTTCTTTTTATTATCCTTTCTCTTATCGTTATTTCATGAACCAACCCAATATAAGCATTGATTTCAAACATCCCGTCATTCTGGATTCGTGTCCTCAGAACGAATCTTGACAACTTTTACAATTTAGATTCATAATTCATCATACCCGTCCGCCTTTGTTCTGGCTCTAAAGCTTTTACACTATCTCCATAACCTTGGGAAGTACTTTCCTGAAAACAATTGACTGAACTTTAATCAGTTTATTCTAACCTCTGGCTCCATGCCTTTCTTGGTCTTTCACCAGCGGGTGGCCTTTCTCTTAGAAAGGTAAGTGACAAAAACAATCTTTTGCATTTCATCAATCATTTAAAATATAAAATCAGTCCTTTATTTCCTTTGGCCAGGCTCTTGCCTCGGCTAGGTCAGCTTGTTCCTTGGAACTCTGAGAGCTTAGTGACTTAAAGGTCCTGAAAGAATTTCCCACCGTATTGTTTCCTCAGGGTGGTGTATGGGGAATAAAAGTATAATTTTTGTTTTAGGCAGGTCCATGATTTTCCCAATAGGAGTACCATCCCGGTTCTTCCTATCTTGCTCGACTTCTGTTTTCTCAGTCTAAATATTTCTTCCTACTCCCCATATTTGGGGTCATCTTTTAATTTAAAATCCTCATTTTCCACTTTATTATATTCTGGGTTCCTTATATCTTAATTACGACCTCCCTGATTATCAGATTCAAGGTTTGCCCCTAATCTTATTCCTCGCGGGGGCATGATGCTTGGAAAAATTTTGAGAATCTCTGGATATTTGTCTTACTTACTTTGCTTAAATCTTTCCCTCGTTCAGTCCTTGTATGATTGCAAATTATGAATTCTCAAGTTCTATAAACTTCATGACACACTCTTAAGTGTTAACCGCACAATTAACAATATGAACTTATCACAAACAAACTGATCTGAACTGAAATTAACGAATATATACTTAACTATTTGTTCGAGGGTACAACAACTAAACACATTAAAGAAAATTACATCATTTGATCTGATCGCTTCTATCCCAAAAGTACTACCATAGATAATCATCTAGTCATTAAAACTAATCATTCATAACTTAGGATAATCCTCCAAAAGCGGTGCTGCATGAAATTCTCGTCAGATTGCTCAGACTCTGTACACTATTATCAAGAAATGCAGGCACGCACGACATCCCTCACCTGCTCCATTAAAGCGGTGATGAGGTCTAAGATAGTTGCAAGTAGAGCTGGATCAATCTGACCCTCAAGATGGCCTGTAGCTGTAACACGGGTGCTAGCCTCAATCCTTTCCATGCTATAAGCTAATCCTTCCGGAATTACCCCGCCCTCAATCCTCGGTACAGTAAGTCGATCCAACAGATCACTCCTAACATTACGGGCCTCAGAAATACCACCCAAAGTCATATAATAATCGGCGATAAGAGAAGCCTGAGTGGTAGCATCTAGCAATCCATGGGGTGCAGGTGGTGCAGGCCCAGGGGATCCAAATGGATAACCAAGCACGGTATCAGGTGACAATGGTGCAGGAGATAAAGGTGGAATTTCCTCAGTAGGTGTTGGGCTCTGTACAGGGGAGGGAAATGGAATTGGTGGAACCTCATGGATGTCTTCAGGAACCTCTGGAAGAGGGTCTGATCCTGGTATAATTGGTGTCGTGGAAGGCCCCACTCCTTCTTCTCTCATTAACCTTTGTGCCCTTGGTAACTCTTCATCCTCTAGTGCCACCCTCGCGGTCGTTCTTGCTCTGGTAGTCTCCCTGACTACGGTCATCAATTCCTCAGCGGTCCTCTCTTCATTCTCGTCAGGATCCTCATTCTCTTCATTAAGCAGATATGGTGATGCATATAAAAATGTAGAATAAAAGTTAAGAGCAAATGGAATAATAGAACATAATTACTGAAATTTTAAAGGTCACAATACATAGGATTAGGACAAAGTCTGATTCTAGGAATAACAAGCTTATTTAAAGGAAACAACAGAAACAACTGGGGATTCCACAGAGTCTGATAGTACAACAACATGAAAGGTAAATGGAAAGAACTAAGGCTCCACTCCATCTGAACAGGGCTTGGTAGTCTTTTCCTCTCGAAGCGTCTTCACAATGCTCTGGAGCTCATCTGCCACCATCTGAATGACATACTGGCTGGTACGGTCCCGGTGCGCTGGAATCTCCTCAAGCTTAGTGTTGACGTACTGAACCAAGGTCTCAAGTCTCGCAGTCATCTGCTCCTTGGGCTTCCCTTCGTAGTTTCGGCTGTCCGGATACACATTCTTCAGTCGGTCTATCAGTCGGTCGTACTTGCCCTGAAGAATGTCGAACTCGCGCCTCAACTCAACATACACAGTGAAAGCAATAGTGTCGTCCGATCCAGAGGATGACGAGGAATGCGCCCTTTGTTGACAACCAATAAGAGGAGTATTAATAATAAATTTACTTAACATACTCTCTCGCATAATATCTATAACCTACACACATATCCTAGAACCTATTTGGGCTGTCCAGGGACTCTAAACCGTAGCTCTGATACCAAAACCTGTCACACCCCAACTTAAACAGCAGATTAAATATAGCTGTTACAACATTTTAAAAGAAATAACATAACCAAATCCAAGATCTTACAGTTTAGGGTTTGGAACAGCCCAACACTACCAACTATTACATCTGATTTTAAATACCGAGTCCTCACACAAACTACTATCACTTATTCTACCTGAGCTCGAACATAAGCATCAGCATCACAGGTCTTACGGGCAGTCTGCTTGAATCTAACCATAGCTGCTAGCTGTAATATCAGGGTAAAGCAAGGAGTGAGCCAAATGTTCAACAAGTGCTAAACAATATGATACAAAACATAAATCGAGATATACATTAAAGAATGACAATGGAAAGACATAACAAATGATAATGAGGGATAAAACTTTGGGTGATGGCATCATTTTGTTTGTATCAAAACAATTTCAAAATTATACCGTTTTATCAAAATCATTTTATGACGCTACGGATTACAGCCGGTGATCAGCCGCGAAGTAATCCCGAACCTCGCTGGGTTCTAAAACATTAATGGGAATCCCTAGGCAACTTTTAAGCCTAATATAAGTGTGGAAAGGACTCGCGTCTCAGTCCAGATCCACTATTCAAAAAAAACATTTATCCCCCTTTGGGACTGAAAACCCACATTTTATTTATTTCAAAAACTGATGCCGAATTATAACAAAATCTCTTTTTACACTAAACATCTTTATCAAGGGATTATAGATCAACTCGAAATACGGGGAAATGGTACTAACTCTCAGAGCCATGAATTACAAAACTATACTCTATTAGGGTAACTGAATGGTTTTCATATATCAAAGTTTGGACAAGGGAATTTAGTGAGGCTATTGGATATCATGAAGGGAAATGCCTAATTGGGCTTAAAGCAATGGTTTCTCATCAAGGTTCAAGTGATGGATCATCAAGGAGGTAAGCTTCATGAATACTAAGGGTGTTAAGGTATGAAGAAATGATTTTTAGCTCAGGATATATCAGAATTGTCAAGCTTTAGGATAAGAAAGAGGGGTATCAATCAATGAGGAATCACTTTGATAAGTATCTGACTTTCAGGGTTCAAGGTAAGGTTCTATAGGGGTTCAAGTATCAGGATGAGATATCAATACTTAGGAATCATCAGCATGTTAATCAAGAGAATCAACCAAGAGTTATAACTGCCCTTTTCTTTTATCATGGCATTCGAATTACTTTAATATACTATCATGATAAGACTACTTTGCAATACGTACTCGAGGGTTCATGGCATCTCTATATAATTCAAAGATAAACATAAGATAAGCTTGATTTAATATATCAAATGACACAGGATAGTTGCAGCAATGTATGAACTATTAGCAGTAAATACGAAGGACAAGTTGAATCACTTGCCTTGAGAAAGGCTGGTCTGGTCTGACCGGTAAGAGCAACTGGAGCTTCACTCGACCTTTATGACAAGTTTTACCTCGCCTCGAGATCCTACATAAATAATAATAATCTTCATTATAATATACTCTCATCAACTAAACCGATTTACAACCCGAAATTAAACACGGATGACACTTAGGCCTATATGCACTTAATTTTATATTCACCTTTAAATTACAATTGTACACACATAGCCACATAATCACAAATCATATATTAATACCAAATAACACCATATATACCATAATGCAACACTAGGCTTGGATGATCTCGACTCACAACTTAAGTCACTTGGTCGCTAAACTAGACAAAGTCTTCAATTTTGGCTTCCTAACTCGATGTGCCTTCACTAAACTATCCAAAACGTATTGACCCTCACTTGTGCCTTTTGCTCTACTGACCTTATACTATCTTACAACTATGGTGGTCAACCTAAATCTCACTCCTAAGTGTTCTAAAACTATGTGATAAGTGAAAGTGCTCACTGGTGCAAATTTCAGAATGACAACTATGGTTTCTTGAGCGCATTAGACACTCTTAAACTACAAGTTTTCCTTCAAAACTTTTACAAAAGACTCTCCTGACCTAAGGGCATCTCAAAAACTTGATGTGGCTCAAGGGCCTGGCTTGGGCCTTCTTGGGCCTAAGCTAAAAGTCCAAGGTTCCCCTATTTTTCTGGGCAGAAAACGCCCTGACTTGAATTAACTTGTGACACATGGTTCTAACTCATATCCTATGAACTATGGTTGGAAAAACTTCTCTGACACTCCCTATAACTAAGGCCCAATAGGGCCTAATGGGGGCCTACCCATGACATGGTCAAATCTCCCTATTTCTAAGTTGCAACAAAACTGTCCCCTGCTGGACAGATTTTGTTATTCTACTAGTGCACCTAATCAAATAACATGCAAACCTCCAACCAACACCTAAAACCGTTTATATACTCCCAATACTAACTTCTGGTGGCTTGGGCCTCAAAGTGCACATCAATGACATGGTCAAAACTCACTCTAAACCTCAGGGTACTAAACTGATTTTCTGCAGAAACTATAACTCTCCTTTCTCCAAGGTTTTTGTAACACCCCAAATCCGGGGTCAAGATTTGGTGTCACTAAACAATCCTTACATAGAATAAAGAAATAAATAAATAACCCCTTGAGTCCGGATCTTTTCCAGGTTATGGTATGAAACAAGAATCTAACCTTCTACAACTCATTTCAACTATAATACAAGTGTAAATACCTTTGAACTAATGCTCTTGTCACATTCTTCTACACCTTCAACCTCTCGCAACGGAAACTTCTCTAACTTCTGCTGTCTATCAAAGCTATTCACTTTTATCCTTATCTGTTTCTGGCAGAAATAAGAATTGACAAAGCAAGAGTGAGCCAAAAATGCCCAGCAAGTATATAATTTGAGTTTCAAACATTAATTTCAAAGAAAACTTCCAGACAAAATCTCTGAAGTATTTTGAAGGGCGAAACACAAAATCATTTAAAGGATATACCTCGTTATCTTAAAAATCAATTTGATTTGCATTGCTATGAATCACATAGGACATAATGACATTTTTGTAAGAGCTTTAGAGATCGCGTGTTTTCAAAATAGCTTCTGGTATCATTTCATAATTGAGCAATGAATGCAATAACTATTCATAAAACGATGTTCAAGAAATTCCTAACTATTCAGTATCCATCATTATCGACTAAGTTTCCAAAGACTTAGCCTGCTAAACCAGCCTGATAAGGACGGGTTGAATAATTAAGAAGATCTCAATTCATTCAAGATCCTAACTATCACTGAGCAACTAAGGCTGCAGCAACAATCTGAACCTCGAATATATTTAGAAACATTGTAATTTTCTGAAAATGAGTGCTAAGAAAGAATAACTTTAAACCATAATCACATTTTATTTCAAGAGGGAATGCCATTAATGGCGAACAACAATAAATTAGACTGGACACTAGAAACCAACATATGCACTATAACCTGCTGATCAGTCAGGAGATAGTGCGGATCTATACCCAACTGCATAGACCCAACCAACATATGGGGCACCCAGGCAACTATGGCCTAAAGGGGTCCGGTCCATCTCCGGCCCATAGGATCCAGCTCATCACTGGTCCTCATAATAACCGTCCAGCCCGTAGAGTATTTTGATATCAAATCATTTTGATTTCAAAACATCCCAAATTAGGGTTCGCAAATAACCCGAACGAATGGGAATTTGCTCAAGAGAGTAATCGAATTATAGAAACAATAATGGAAAGAACTGGCATAATAAGAGTAATTGCAGCGAAATATAAAATAGTTCAACTATTCTGAACTTAGAATAGGAGCGAATAAATATTTACAGTATTTAAGGAGAAAGGTTAGGAATACTTGCAGTATTTAAAAGAAAAATCCAAAATACTTGCCTCAATAAGCTTTAACCGTTATTACTGGTTGACTTTGGTTCGACTTAGATCGTTCGGCTTTATCATGCACCTATTATCCTATTCTCGATACGATCCCAACATTCAGACCCTTTGGTTGGAACTTCGTTGATCTTGACGTCTAATCACTAGATCGTTCCTAGTCCGATGTCATGTCTCGGGTCTTCCGTCTAAAACCTACAGGGTTGAAATACCCTAATTCAGATAATCGCTTAAGCTTACATCAAATCACTATTCTATTTTACCCGTACGATTTCATAACCGAATTCATATTTATATGTATTATCGAAATACACATAGCAATTACGGTTCACATCTTCGAAAATCGGTTCGGTATTTAATTTTGGAAAATACGTATGTTTGTCATTTTGAAAAATAGGGTAATCGATTATTCACAAAATATCTTGTCACATCACACAAGTCAGTTTCATAAAGTTCAATTATATCCTTGTTCGACGTCTCCGACAATTACAGGTTACGTTTCCGTATTTTCGGAATTAATTTTCCGAAAATCGGACATCGTTTCCTCTATTTATCGGCCTGCCCGTCGAATCATTTCGACGTCAACCACAATCAATAATCACATCCAATCCATAACTACAATTCACAATTTTCAAACACCAGTACGAATTTAATTTATTAGTTATTATTCATTTTCGCTTTGTAATTAATAACACGAACCAATTTATTTAATGAATAAATGTAGGACTCGGATAAAAATCATCATCGCCTACCGTCGGCTCGCCGAGGCTCATCGCCGACGGCGGTGAAATTCGCGGATTTCCGTTTATAACGGACGTCCTACACGAATTTCACCGATTAATTAGTATAACCTCGCGCGAATTCATTTTATCACGAAACATCAGTCAATATTTTGCTGCAAGATAAAAATTTAATCAGTAAAATAACGTAACCATTTGAACAAAATACAACCCAGCACACGCGCCTCACGCGCTGCCGCAATACATCTGCAAACAGAACCGGAATAAAACACGGCCGGGAAACACCCAACCCAGGCGGCAACCACCAGGAGGAACAATCGAACACACGTATAAACACGAGTGTTACACACGCACACACTCTAACGCACCCACACATACTCGAACACGCACGCACACAAGCACGTATATATATACGTATATATCTATATATATATACAATAGTGAACAAAACAGAACCACGAATTTGCTGAAGCAGGATGGCCGGAAAATCTCACCGTAATCGGAGCCATCGGAAAAAGGGAAGAAAAGAAACCAAGAACAGATAAAGAAGAATAGGAGAGAAAGGAGTATTTGAGAGGGATGAGGGATGAGCGAGAGAGAGAGGATCGGGAGAGACAAGAGAGATTTTGAGGAGAGAATTAGAGAGAGAGACCTGGGCCGAAGAGATAAAAGAAAACGGGTTGGACCCGATTTAACCCTGTGCCCCTTTTTCTCTCGTTTTATTTTAATATTTTATTACGATAGTTCCGATTTCAGACACCGAAATTTCAAAATTTAATGAGCGTTTAACAGGTAAAATCACTTAAAGATTCTCATAAATAATTTTTAAAATATCGGAATATTTAGAGGTTATCAAAATAAAGTTTTTAGAATTTCTAGATCATTTTTAAAACGCAAATCAGACCCGCATTTATCGTTTAGCGAATGCACTTGCAGTTAAATAAAAGCCAGAAAATTTCCGAAATAATTTTAAAATTCTCGAAATATTCAAAATTTAATAAAATAAAATTTTCATGATTTCTGAAATATTTTAGAATTAAATACTGATTTTACGATTTAATAAAATCAGAAAACCATTTAAGATAAATAATTAATGAAATATTGATTTCAAAATTTATAAATTCCTAAAACTAATAAATAAAATTATAAAACGACAAAAATAATTTTAGGAGCAATTTTAGCATTTATGAGCATCAATATTTAATTAAAATCATTTTAAACAAATTAAATTCATACAATTCAATAAGTAATTATAAAATTAATCTTTGCGTCCAACCAATCACAAACAATTTATACCACAATGACACATAGCTGACAGAACCATCACCTATTTTATTGGTTTAATAATTCAATAATTACATTTACAGATAGGATCTGAAAATAGGTTACTTAACCGCTAAGTAACTAAAAAGACGATACGATTTTAATATCAGAATTGGATAATTATCAAAACAAAGCTCCCTATAAAATACTTTATATGAAATTAAGGTGATAACGTCTCGCCTTTTGAAAATATGGATTCTTATCGATATAAAATGATTTGCGTATCGAAATTTTCACACCGGGACTCGTACAGGCCAAACCGTTCCCCGGATCGAAAAAGTCAAAACACGAAAAATGTTCAGAATTATCAAATTAGGTTAGGAAAGAGTTTTCGGAAGAGTTTCGGGTTGTAAAAACGCAAAAGCGACTAAAGTGGGATGATTTCTGATTTTAAAAATAAATTTTATAATTATGTAAGAATAATCATTATCAATTCTATAAATTTTTATAAAATCATATAATAATCCAAAAATTACCAGAAAAATACCAAAATTATCTAGATTTAATTCTGGATAATTAAAAATTAAAATATCTAAATTTTATCAGAAATAAACATCCAGATATTAATATCAATTATCAAATAATTCACCAAAATTCACATAAAATCACATAATAATTATTTATTGATAAAAAAACACATAATATTTCTCGGGCGTTACATTCTTCCCCCCTTAAATGGATTCTGTCCTCAGAATCATGCTAAGGAACAGACCATGCTGCTTCTCAAGTATTTTTCTTATAATTTCTCAGTTCTTATCACATTAATCACAACTCAACGGCCTTTTACCGTCATCAACTCTATTAGTTGCTCATGCAACCCCTATTTCAATCTCTACTTCATACATTTGAAGCTAAATGAATTTTCGTAGTCATACACACATGAATGTCTTATAGATTCATTATACCGGTGACAACAAGACCAACTCATCCACACTCCTTCTATCTATCTCATTGTTTCAAAGGACTAACTTAATTCACACAAATCTTCTTTTCTGTCTAATTCCAATAATTCGTGTTCGTGAACTTTCTATTTTCACTGACTGTTCTATTCAACTCTTCATATTTCCTTCTATTCAGTTAGCCTGACCTATGATTGTTTCTAATTATATTCGAGAATTCCTAATCGATCTCTTGCATTTGCTATTCGTCGGTACCCGATATCCTAAGCTCATAACGTCTGACGCTTCAGAATGTTTTACATTTATGCGATCTGAAATGGAAAATCTCGGTATTTGCATCTACTCACCATTTGGTAGCATAATTCTATTTCTTTTCAATCACCGTCAAGTATATTCATTGAGCGAGAATCTGTTACTATCTGAAAGGAAATACATTAATTTGAAACGAAATAAACCAAACTTTACTCAAAACCTGGTATCTTGGGTACTAATACTCATTTTGTTATCCTATCAAATTAGATATCAATACGAACTTTGATGCTTATAACGTCTCATACTGAAGTCAACATCAATTATCTGCATTAATACCACCTTTGATATTCAATAACAAAGTAAGTATCAGCATAACCTAGAAGACAGATCAAAACCTATTCTTCAATTCCTAACTTTTCCAATGCTTTTAACCATTTCCGAACAATCTTAATGGTGTTCACTCTTTTATTTCTATTTGAAACATATATTCTTAAATGGGCCTTTCTTGTTTGGAGTTAACCACACAGTTGAGCTCATAATCCATTATACCCAGAATTCATATCTTTGAAGCTAAGAATGCAGCTGCTATTTTCCAGTTCTTCGCAAGCATACCTTCAGGCGTTCAACTTGGTCTTCCTTAGTCCTTGAATTAGCGAGGATGTTATCAATAAATACAATCACACCATCCCCATACTCCTGGTACATTGTGTTCATTTGATCTTCAAACTTGTCATTTCTGATAATCGACGCGTAACTTCCATGATCGCTTTTATGCACATCGCAAAATATTCTTTATTTCATTATGCTTTCACTCCACATTTCTGGAGTTTTCCTTCACTTGTTATTTCATTCTGATTGAGTTGTACGATACCTGGCTTTTGACACTAGTTTGACTCTGTGCAGTGACCGACGAGAGATTCTCACCTCATTCCTTGAGGTAATCTTGATAAATCATTTGTTCGAACTTGCGGGACTTTATTTTAATTTTAAAGAATTCTGACGTGAGATTCATTGTAACGTTCTTCTCTAGCAGTTTGCCACCAATGCCATTGCGTAACTTTCCCTGTTTACACGCATTCTTGAAAAATTCCTATTTCCAACGATCGGCATTTCGCCTCATTCTCCAACAGTTCTGGCACAACCAACGTTCCCAACTTGCATATTTTCTGGATTATTTTATAAAATTTCTTTATCATCCTTTTAATTCCACTTCTTGTCTTGATTAGTTCTTCGTTCTCATTATTCATTATCTTTTCCATATATAACAAATTTCTTTTTCTTAGTAATATTACTCTGTTTATTATTGGATAGGTCATTTCTAAAGTTCACACTGGAATGAAGGCTTTTATTTGTACTATTTAAATTCTTACTAATAGAATTATTAAATTTCCTCGGTAGCTAGTTTCTTAGCCTTGCTTGACAATCACATATCGCGTGTTTGACTTCCCTTCATTGACCATCATCTCTTTTTCCTGAATTCACATGCGGACTCCATTAATCTCTGTTTTTCATTGGGTGCTTGGATTTGCGAGCTTTCCATTATTCATCACGCTAATTGAACTAAGCCTTCAATTTACATTAACGCCATTACCCCTTTTTTTTCCAACTTTCTTATCGCTTTAATTTTGGATCTGGAAATCATGTTAGAGCTTGACTCAACCTAATTGGAATCGATCTCCATTTAACTAACCATTAGTGGTTAAAGTTGATCAATTAACTTCTTTAACTGATCACTTAAACCAAATGCTGACTAGCTAACTGGAATCAAAGACCAATTAGATAAAGTCGGTTTGGTCATAACAACTTTCTCAAGAACCGAGATTGCAATTATCTGGAATGCTGACGAGAATGACAATATACTTCTTTGTTCTTAACTATAGGGTAATTTCTGAAAATTTGGGCAGTACTTCCCCCTACACCATAGACTACCAGTCGGACTCAAGCCGACACCATCAATCAACCAAGTCATCCACAATCATATACGTCCACTTCCATCAACCAAATCATCAATTCCCAGAATTCACCTTTGATCAGCATCTAACTAGTATAGCATATCTATTTTTAATTGGGATTGGATCTAAAACCCACAATGATTAATATAACCATACCTTTCTCAATTCTTTTTAGAATATTACGAATTATCTCTAATGAATTTAAGGTTTGATTTCATGATTCTGTTAATTTATTTCAGACCATTATTAATCGGTTTATCTTTTAATAACTGCGCATGGTCTTCATTATTACCGTCACAATCTCGTAAAAACTCAACCGTTAGATTATTATTTCTTGAAAAATTTCACAATCGAGTCACCATTGCTTCATCTCTATTTATGGCTTCGCATCGAACTTCCGTTACTGACCCGGGTATGAGCATTGGATTCATCATCACTTATTTACGCAAATTAGAAAATTTTACAATTTCTTGAAGAACACGTTCGAAGTTTGATTACATTTAAGATTTCTTCCATCTTGAGTCTTCACGAACAGTATCTTCCAGCGACGAAGGGATGTTTCACGTCATAATTACATGTCTGAATCATTGTTCAGCAATTCTTTAATCTTTGATTGTCGGCCCTGTACTTGTTTGCAGCGTCTGACGCACACAACTTTGCTTCCTTATTTTGTAACTAATTTATTCGTTATGATTCACTAATGATTTTATTTTTCGTCGAAATCTTCTGATTTGAAGTGCATCGCGTTAACGTACTCTATTGTACTGATGAGATCCTCATAACACGAACAACTCTCAGATTGGATGTCTTTGTCATGACCACGTTGTCAGTGTGTCCATTTTTTTCCTTGTTTGCAAATGTCCTTCCTTTAACGACTTGCAATCACATTTTCCTTTGACACGTAATTCTACCTGTTGCACGGAGCTACTTTATTTCTTTTGTAATCGTCAACGAACAGACTCGATACAAGAGGAAAGTTTGTGAACATGATTTTGATTGAAAAACGGAATAAGGAATAACAATGCAACAAACGATTGGGAGAACTTGTAAATCAGAAAATTGAAGGAAGAAAAATGTGTGAAGAATGAGACAACCATATTCGTACTCAAGATGGCCAGTCTTTCATACTATATGGCATACAACATATGATTAGGTGGCGTCCCACCCGACTCTTCGTCATTTCGACAAAGCGTCATATCACAATACTGTTGTCTTAATCAGGAATCAAGGATTTGAGAAGAGAAACAATTCAGAAGGAATACAGGAATTTTTCTTTCGTTTTCACCTCATATAATTTATTAACAGAAGAAGCTCATACATATTCAAAAATCAAGAAAAACATATAATGTCGTATTAGAAGAAAGAATGTTAATGTCGATCACCTCCACGCTTCACTTACGTATGCCTTCAGGATCGTGCAGATACAGGTTCACGATTCAAGTCACATCATTGCTTCGAAATGCTTCCTGGAACTGTCTTCACATCAACTACTTCCATAATTTAATCTTAATCGCGTCCTTCCGAAATTTATAACCATTGCTTTAGATTCCATTTATTCCGCATAAAATAACCATCGATCACGCAACGCCTCAGTTTTGTCGATAACATATGATTCTTCTGCCTACCGTCTAGAAGATTCTGCCATTTCCTTCGATCATTCTCCGTCCATTCGAATCACGAATTTCGTTAAATTTTAATAATTTCATGAATTGGGGTAAATAATATTTTAATATGTCGATTTAATTATTGATTTTATTATACAACGCTTACTTTCATTTTTCACAGCAAACCTTAAACCTTCTCCCCGCTGGTGGGTCTACTTAGCCCTTTGAATTAACAACACTAAGTCTAATTCGATTCTTCTTTTTAGGTCATTTTCTGTTTATAATAACAAGAACTTAAGTAGTACCTTGACAACCAAATTGTAAAACTTATTTCATGCAAAATCTTTTGAAAGTTGATTAAGGAAATCTTTTCCAAAATCTCATTTTTAAAGTTTTGAAAATCAAATATTTGGTCATCATTACTATATAAGTTACTTGCTATTTTCCTGATTTACCAATGAAATATCTAATTAAAAGATTGCCCATATAAGGGTCTTTCTATTTCGGTACGCCTTCTATTCTTTTCCTTGGACTCTATTCGTATTTCTTAGTCGATGAAACTTCATTTACCATCGTAAATCATCTTATTCGCAATTCTATCGCGACGCTGACATTTAGTACTGTCTTTAACATTCTTGTCGTCGTCCTTGCCGTTATTCTCACACCCACGTATGTGATTCGGTGTTCTATCAGTAGATAGGGTCGCATTTTCTTGCTAATCTTACCTATATCTAGAAAGGTAGCTATCATTCCTCGCGCAGCTCCCGATGGTTAGTAAGAATCTTCTCGCAACGGTGGTGCTTTCAAAATGTGCAATGTTGGTTCTTCATCCGCTTCCATCAACTGGTTGCTCCCGACGTGGAATTCGTCCTGCGACCTAATTCTAAGTTAAATCGTAGCTTTTCTTACACATATTCTCACAAGAATCGATCGCATAGTCTTTGAAACCACATGAAAAGTAAGGTAACATACCCAGTCTCCGTCGATCTATCGATCCTTCATTATTGTAGAATCTAAGAATTCAATATACCTATAGCATTGTGACATTCGTCTTACACTTTCTATTGTTCCAACTCCAGATCAGATCTGCTAACCCTAATTCGCACTCAACTCAACTTAGTCTGAGTATGTCTAGGGTCTTTCCTATCCTGTACGACCTATCATTCCTATCTTACTCTCACATATTCTTATTTCAGTGACCAATAACCTGCAGCTCTGATACCAACTGTAACACCCCAAATCCGGGGTCAAGATTTGGTGTCACTAAACAATCCTTACATAGAATAAAGAAATAAATAAATAACCCCTTGAGTCCGGATCTTTTCCAGGTTATGGTATGAAACAAGAATCTAACCTTCTACAACTCATTTCAACTATAATACAAGTGTAAATACCTTTGAACTAATGCTCTTGTCACATTCTTCTACACCTTCAACCTCTCGCAACGGAAACTTCTCTAACTTCTGCTGTCTATCAAAGCTATTCACTTTTATCCTTATCTGTTTCTGGCAGAAATAAGAATTGACAAAGCAAGAGTGAGCCAAAAATGCCCAGCAAGTATATAATTTGAGTTTCAAACATTAATTTCAAAGAAAACTTCCAGACAAAATCTCTGAAGTATTTTGAAGGGCGAAACACAAAATCATTTAAAGGATATACCTCGTTATCTTAAAAATCAATTTGATTTGCATTGCTATGAATCACATAGGACATAATGACATTTTTGTAAGAGCTTTAGAGATCGCGTGTTTTCAAAATAGCTTCTGGTATCATTTCATAATTGAGCAATGAATGCAATAACTATTCATAAAACGATGTTCAAGAAATTCCTAACTATTCAGTATCCATCATTATCGACTAAGTTTCCAAAGACTTAGCCTGCTAAACCAGCCTGATAAGGACGGGTTGAATAATTAAGAAGATCTCAATTCATTCAAGATCCTAACTATCACTGAGCAACTAAGGCTGCAGCAACAATCTGAACCTCGAATATATTTAGAAACATTGTAATTTTCTGAAAATGAGTGCTAAGAAAGAATAACTTTAAACCATAATCACATTTTATTTCAAGAGGGAATGCCATTAATGGCGAACAACAATAAATTAGACTGGACACTAGAAACCAACATATGCACTATAACCTGCTGATCAGTCAGGAGATAGTGCGGATCTATACCCAACTGCATAGACCCAACCAACATATGGGGCACCCAGGCAACTATGGCCTAAAGGGGTCCGGTCCATCTCCGGCCCATAGGATCCAGCTCATCACTGGTCCTCATAATAACCGTCCAGCCCGTAGAGTATTTTGATATCAAATCATTTTGATTTCAAAACATCCCAAATTAGGGTTCGCAAATAACCCGAACGAATGGGAATTTGCTCAAGAGAGTAATCGAATTATAGAAACAATAATGGAAAGAACTGGCATAATAAGAGTAATTGCAGCGAAATATAAAATAGTTCAACTATTCTGAACTTAGAATAGGAGCGAATAAATATTTACAGTATTTAAGGAGAAAGGTTAGGAATACTTGCAGTATTTAAAAGAAAAATCCAAAATACTTGCCTCAATAAGCTTTAACCGTTATTACTGGTTGACTTTGGTTCGACTTAGATCGTTCGGCTTTATCATGCACCTATTATCCTATTCTCGATACGATCCCAACATTCAGACCCTTTGGTTGGAACTTCGTTGATCTTGACGTCTAATCACTAGATCGTTCCTAGTCCGATGTCATGTCTCGGGTCTTCCGTCTAAAACCTACAGGGTTGAAATACCCTAATTCAGATAATCGCTTAAGCTTACATCAAATCACTATTCTATTTTACCCGTACGATTTCATAACCGAATTCATATTTATATGTATTATCGAAATACACATAGCAATTACGGTTCACATCTTCGAAAATCGGTTCGGTATTTAATTTTGGAAAATACGTATGTTTGTCATTTTGAAAAATAGGGTAATCGATTATTCACAAAATATCTTGTCACATCACACAAGTCAGTTTCATAAAGTTCAATTATATCCTTGTTCGACGTCTCCGACAATTACAGGTTACGTTTCCGTATTTTCGGAATTAATTTTCCGAAAATCGGACATCGTTTCCTCTATTTATCGGCCTGCCCGTCGAATCATTTCGACGTCAACCACAATCAATAATCACATCCAATCCATAACTACAATTCACAATTTTCAAACACCAGTACGAATTTAATTTATTAGTTATTATTCATTTTCGCTTTGTAATTAATAACACGAACCAATTTATTTAATGAATAAATGTAGGACTCGGATAAAAATCATCATCGCCTACCGTCGGCTCGCCGAGGCTCATCGCCGACGGCGGTGAAATTCGCGGATTTCCGTTTATAACGGACGTCCTACACGAATTTCACCGATTAATTAGTATAACCTCGCGCGAATTCATTTTATCACGAAACATCAGTCAATATTTTGCTGCAAGATAAAAATTTAATCAGTAAAATAACGTAACCATTTGAACAAAATACAACCCAGCACACGCGCCTCACGCGCTGCCGCAATACATCTGCAAACAGAACCGGAATAAAACACGGCCGGGAAACACCCAACCCAGGCGGCAACCACCAGGAGGAACAATCGAACACACGTATAAACACGAGTGTTACACACGCACACACTCTAACGCACCCACACATACTCGAACACGCACGCACACAAGCACGTATATATATACGTATATATCTATATATATATACAATAGTGAACAAAACAGAACCACGAATTTGCTGAAGCAGGATGGCCGGAAAATCTCACCGTAATCGGAGCCATCGGAAAAAGGGAAGAAAAGAAACCAAGAACAGATAAAGAAGAATAGGAGAGAAAGGAGTATTTGAGAGGGATGAGGGATGAGCGAGAGAGAGAGGATCGGGAGAGACAAGAGAGATTTTGAGGAGAGAATTAGAGAGAGAGACCTGGGCCGAAGAGATAAAAGAAAACGGGTTGGACCCGATTTAACCCTGTGCCCCTTTTTCTCTCGTTTTATTTTAATATTTTATTACGATAGTTCCGATTTCAGACACCGAAATTTCAAAATTTAATGAGCGTTTAACAGGTAAAATCACTTAAAGATTCTCATAAATAATTTTTAAAATATCGGAATATTTAGAGGTTATCAAAATAAAGTTTTTAGAATTTCTAGATCATTTTTAAAACGCAAATCAGACCCGCATTTATCGTTTAGCGAATGCACTTGCAGTTAAATAAAAGCCAGAAAATTTCCGAAATAATTTTAAAATTCTCGAAATATTCAAAATTTAATAAAATAAAATTTTCATGATTTCTGAAATATTTTAGAATTAAATACTGATTTTACGATTTAATAAAATCAGAAAACCATTTAAGATAAATAATTAATGAAATATTGATTTCAAAATTTATAAATTCCTAAAACTAATAAATAAAATTATAAAACGACAAAAATAATTTTAGGAGCAATTTTAGCATTTATGAGCATCAATATTTAATTAAAATCATTTTAAACAAATTAAATTCATACAATTCAATAAGTAATTATAAAATTAATCTTTGCGTCCAACCAATCACAAACAATTTATACCACAATGACACATAGCTGACAGAACCATCACCTATTTTATTGGTTTAATAATTCAATAATTACATTTACAGATAGGATCTGAAAATAGGTTACTTAACCGCTAAGTAACTAAAAAGACGATACGATTTTAATATCAGAATTGGATAATTATCAAAACAAAGCTCCCTATAAAATACTTTATATGAAATTAAGGTGATAACGTCTCGCCTTTTGAAAATATGGATTCTTATCGATATAAAATGATTTGCGTATCGAAAATTTCACACCGGGACTCGTACAGGCCAAACCGTTCCCCGGATCGAAAAAGTCAAAACACGAAAAATGTTCAGAATTATCAAATTAGGTTAGGAAAGAGTTTTCGGAAGAGTTTCGGGTTGTAAAAACGCAAAAGCGACTAAAGTGGGATGATTTCTGATTTTAAAAATAAATTTTATAATTATGTAAGAATAATCATTATCAATTCTATAAATTTTTATAAAATCATATAATAATCCAAAAATTACCAGAAAAATACCAAAATTATCTAGATTTAATTCTGGATAATTAAAAATTAAAATATCTAAATTTTATCAGAAATAAACATCCAGATATTAATATCAATTATCAAATAATTCACCAAAATTCACATAAAATCACATAATAATTATTTATTGATAAAAAAACACATAATATTTCTCGGGCGTTACATTCTTCCCCCCTTAAATGGATTCTGTCCTCAGAATCATGCTAAGGAACAGACCATGCTGCTTCTCAAGTATTTTTCTTATAATTTCTCAGTTCTTATCACATTAATCACAACTCAACGGCCTTTTACCGTCATCAACTCTATTAGTTGCTCATGCAACCCCTATTTCAATCTCTACTTCATACATTTGAAGCTAAATGAATTTTCGTAGTCATACACACATGAATGTCTTATAGATTCATTATACCGGTGACAACAAGACCAACTCATCCACACTCCTTCTATCTATCTCATTGTTTCAAAGGACTAACTTAATTCACACAAATCTTCTTTTCTGTCTAATTCCAATAATTCGTGTTCGTGAACTTTCTATTTTCACTGACTGTTCTATTCAACTCTTCATATTTCCTTCTATTCAGTTAGCCTGACCTATGATTGTTTCTAATTATATTCGAGAATTCCTAATCGATCTCTTGCATTTGCTATTCGTCGGTACCCGATATCCTAAGCTCATAACGTCTGACGCTTCAGAATGTTTTACATTTATGCGATCTGAAATGGAAAATCTCGGTATTTGCATCTACTCACCATTTGGTAGCATAATTCTATTTCTTTTCAATCACCGTCAAGTATATTCATTGAGCGAGAATCTGTTACTATCTGAAAGGAAATACATTAATTTGAAACGAAATAAACCAAACTTTACTCAAAACCTGGTATCTTGGGTACTAATACTCATTTTGTTATCCTATCAAATTAGATATCAATACGAACTTTGATGCTTATAACGTCTCATACTGAAGTCAACATCAATTATCTGCATTAATACCACCTTTGATATTCAATAACAAAGTAAGTATCAGCATAACCTAGAAGACAGATCAAAACCTATTCTTCAATTCCTAACTTTTCCAATGCTTTTAACCATTTCCGAACAATCTTAATGGTGTTCACTCTTTTATTTCTATTTGAAACATATATTCTTAAATGGGCCTTTCTTGTTTGGAGTTAACCACACAGTTGAGCTCATAATCCATTATACCCAGAATTCATATCTTTGAAGCTAAGAATGCAGCTGCTATTTTCCAGTTCTTCGCAAGCATACCTTCAGGCGTTCAACTTGGTCTTCCTTAGTCCTTGAATTAGCGAGGATGTTATCAATAAATACAATCACACCATCCCCATACTCCTGGTACATTGTGTTCATTTGATCTTCAAACTTGTCATTTCTGATAATCGACGCGTAACTTCCATGATCGCTTTTATGCACATCGCAAAATATTCTTTATTTCATTATGCTTTCACTCCACATTTCTGGAGTTTTCCTTCACTTGTTATTTCATTCTGATTGAGTTGTACGATACCTGGCTTTTGACACTAGTTTGACTCTGTGCAGTGACCGACGAGAGATTCTCACCTCATTCCTTGAGGTAATCTTGATAAATCATTTGTTCGAACTTGCGGGACTTTATTTTAATTTTAAAGAATTCTGACGTGAGATTCATTGTAACGTTCTTCTCTAGCAGTTTGCCACCAATGCCATTGCGTAACTTTCCCTGTTTACACGCATTCTTGAAAAATTCCTATTTCCAACGATCGGCATTTCGCCTCATTCTCCAACAGTTCTGGCACAACCAACGTTCCCAACTTGCATATTTTCTGGATTATTTTATAAAATTTCTTTATCATCCTTTTAATTCCACTTCTTGTCTTGATTAGTTCTTCGTTCTCATTATTCATTATCTTTTCCATATATAACAAATTTCTTTTTCTTAGTAATATTACTCTGTTTATTATTGGATAGGTCATTTCTAAAGTTCACACTGGAATGAAGGCTTTTATTTGTACTATTTAAATTCTTACTAATAGAATTATTAAATTTCCTCGGTAGCTAGTTTCTTAGCCTTGCTTGACAATCACATATCGCGTGTTTGACTTCCCTTCATTGACCATCATCTCTTTTTCCTGAATTCACATGCGGACTCCATTAATCTCTGTTTTTCATTGGGTGCTTGGATTTGCGAGCTTTCCATTATTCATCACGCTAATTGAACTAAGCCTTCAATTTACATTAACGCCATTACCCCTTTTTTTTCCAACTTTCTTATCGCTTTAATTTTGGATCTGGAAATCATGTTAGAGCTTGACTCAACCTAATTGGAATCGATCTCCATTTAACTAACCATTAGTGGTTAAAGTTGATCAATTAACTTCTTTAACTGATCACTTAAACCAAATGCTGACTAGCTAACTGGAATCAAAGACCAATTAGATAAAGTCGGTTTGGTCATAACAACTTTCTCAAGAACCGAGATTGCAATTATCTGGAATGCTGACGAGAATGACAATATACTTCTTTGTTCTTAACTATAGGGTAATTTCTGAAAATTTGGGCAGTACTTCCCCCTACACCATAGACTACCAGTCGGACTCAAGCCGACACCATCAATCAACCAAGTCATCCACAATCATATACGTCCACTTCCATCAACCAAATCATCAATTCCCAGAATTCACCTTTGATCAGCATCTAACTAGTATAGCATATCTATTTTTAATTGGGATTGGATCTAAAACCCACAATGATTAATATAACCATACCTTTCTCAATTCTTTTTAGAATATTACGAATTATCTCTAATGAATTTAAGGTTTGATTTCATGATTCTGTTAATTTATTTCAGACCATTATTAATCGGTTTATCTTTTAATAACTGCGCATGGTCTTCATTATTACCGTCACAATCTCGTAAAAACTCAACCGTTAGATTATTATTTCTTGAAAAATTTCACAATCGAGTCACCATTGCTTCATCTCTATTTATGGCTTCGCATCGAACTTCCGTTACTGACCCGGGTATGAGCATTGGATTCATCATCACTTATTTACGCAAATTAGAAAATTTTACAATTTCTTGAAGAACACGTTCGAAGTTTGATTACATTTAAGATTTCTTCCATCTTGAGTCTTCACGAACAGTATCTTCCAGCGACGAAGGGATGTTTCACGTCATAATTACATGTCTGAATCATTGTTCAGCAATTCTTTAATCTTTGATTGTCGGCCCTGTACTTGTTTGCAGCGTCTGACGCACACAACTTTGCTTCCTTATTTTGTAACTAATTTATTCGTTATGATTCACTAATGATTTTATTTTTCGTCGAAATCTTCTGATTTGAAGTGCATCGCGTTAACGTACTCTATTGTACTGATGAGATCCTCATAACACGAACAACTCTCAGATTGGATGTCTTTGTCATGACCACGTTGTCAGTGTGTCCATTTTTTTCCTTGTTTGCAAATGTCCTTCCTTTAACGACTTGCAATCACATTTTCCTTTGACACGTAATTCTACCTGTTGCACGGAGCTACTTTATTTCTTTTGTAATCGTCAACGAACAGACTCGATACAAGAGGAAAGTTTGTGAACATGATTTTGATTGAAAAACGGAATAAGGAATAACAATGCAACAAACGATTGGGAGAACTTGTAAATCAGAAAATTGAAGGAAGAAAAATGTGTGAAGAATGAGACAACCATATTCGTACTCAAGATGGCCAGTCTTTCATACTATATGGCATACAACATATGATTAGGTGGCGTCCCACCCGACTCTTCGTCATTTCGACAAAGCGTCATATCACAATACTGTTGTCTTAATCAGGAATCAAGGATTTGAGAAGAGAAACAATTCAGAAGGAATACAGGAATTTTTCTTTCGTTTTCACCTCATATAATTTATTAACAGAAGAAGCTCATACATATTCAAAAATCAAGAAAAACATATAATGTCGTATTAGAAGAAAGAATGTTAATGTCGATCACCTCCACGCTTCACTTACGTATGCCTTCAGGATCGTGCAGATACAGGTTCACGATTCAAGTCACATCATTGCTTCGAAATGCTTCCTGGAACTGTCTTCACATCAACTACTTCCATAATTTAATCTTAATCGCGTCCTTCCGAAATTTATAACCATTGCTTTAGATTCCATTTATTCCGCATAAAATAACCATCGATCACGCAACGCCTCAGTTTTGTCGATAACATATGATTCTTCTGCCTACCGTCTAGAAGATTCTGCCATTTCCTTCGATCATTCTCCGTCCATTCGAATCACGAATTTCGTTAAATTTTAATAATTTCATGAATTGGGGTAAATAATATTTTAATATGTCGATTTAATTATTGATTTTATTATACAACGCTTACTTTCATTTTTCACAGCAAACCTTAAACCTTCTCCCCGCTGGTGGGTCTACTTAGCCCTTTGAATTAACAACACTAAGTCTAATTCGATTCTTCTTTTTAGGTCATTTTCTGTTTATAATAACAAGAACTTAAGTAGTACCTTGACAACCAAATTGTAAAACTTATTTCATGCAAAATCTTTTGAAAGTTGATTAAGGAAATCTTTTCCAAAATCTCATTTTTAAAGTTTTGAAAATCAAATATTTGGTCATCATTACTATATAAGTTACTTGCTATTTTCCTGATTTACCAATGAAATATCTAATTAAAAGATTGCCCATATAAGGGTCTTTCTATTTCGGTACGCCTTCTATTCTTTTCCTTGGACTCTATTCGTATTTCTTAGTCGATGAAACTTCATTTACCATCGTAAATCATCTTATTCGCAATTCTATCGCGACGCTGACATTTAGTACTGTCTTTAACATTCTTGTCGTCGTCCTTGCCGTTATTCTCACACCCACGTATGTGATTCGGTGTTCTATCAGTAGATAGGGTCGCATTTTCTTGCTAATCTTACCTATATCTAGAAAGGTAGCTATCATTCCTCGCGCAGCTCCCGATGGTTAGTAAGAATCTTCTCGCAACGGTGGTGCTTTCAAAATGTGCAATGTTGGTTCTTCATCCGCTTCCATCAACTGGTTGCTCCCGACGTGGAATTCGTCCTGCGACCTAATTCTAAGTTAAATCGTAGCTTTTCTTACACATATTCTCACAAGAATCGATCGCATAGTCTTTGAAACCACATGAAAAGTAAGGTAACATACCCAGTCTCCGTCGATCTATCGATCCTTCATTATTGTAGAATCTAAGAATTCAATATACCTATAGCATTGTGACATTCGTCTTACACTTTCTATTGTTCCAACTCCAGATCAGATCTGCTAACCCTAATTCGCACTCAACTCAACTTAGTCTGAGTATGTCTAGGGTCTTTCCTATCCTGTACGACCTATCATTCCTATCTTACTCTCACATATTCTTATTTCAGTGACCAATAACCTGCAGCTCTGATACCAACTGTAACACCCCAAATCCGGGGTCAAGATTTGGTGTCACTAAACAATCCTTACATAGAATAAAGAAATAAATAAATAACCCCTTGAGTCCGGATCTTTTCCAGGTTATGGTATGAAACAAGAATCTAACCTTTTACAACTCATTTCAACTATAATACAAGTGTAAATACCTTTGAACTAATGCTCTTGTCACATTCTTCTACACCTTCAACCTCTCGCAACGGAAACTTCTCTAACTTCTGCTGTCTATCAAAGCTATTCACTTTTATCCTTATCTGTTTCTGGCAGAAATAAGAATTGACAAAGCAAGAGTGAGCCAAAAATGCCCAGCAAGTATATAATTTGAGTTTCAAACATTAATTTCAAAGAAAACTTCCAGACAAAATCTCTGAAGTATTTTGAAGGGCGAAACACAAAATCATTTAAAGGATATACCTCGTTATCTTAAAAATCAATTTGATTTGCATTGCTATGAATCACATAGGACATAATGACATTTTTGTAAGAGCTTTAGAGATCGCGTGTTTTCAAAATAGCTTCTGGTATCATTTCATAATTGAGCAATGAATGCAATAACTATTCATAAAACGATGTTCAAGAAATTCCTAACTATTCAGTATCCATCATTATCGACTAAGTTTCCAAAGACTTAGCCTGCTAAACCAGCCTGATAAGGACGGGTTGAATAATTAAGAAGATCTCAATTCATTCAAGATCCTAACTATCACTGAGCAACTAAGGCTGCAGCAACAATCTGAACCTCGAATATATTTAGAAACATTGTAATTTTCTGAAAATGAGTGCTAAGAAAGAATAACTTTAAACCATAATCACATTTTATTTCAAGAGGGAATGCCATTAATGGCGAACAACAATAAATTAGACTGGACACTAGAAACCAACATATGCACTATAACCTGCTGATCAGTCAGGAGATAGTGCGGATCTATACCCAACTGCATAGACCCAACCAACATATGGGGCACCCAGGCAACTATGGCCTAAAGGGGTCCGGTCCATCTCCGGCCCATAGGATCCAGCTCATCACTGGTCCTCATAATAACCGTCCAGCCCGTAGAGTATTTTGATATCAAATCATTTTGATTTCAAAACATCCCAAATTAGGGTTCGCAAATAACCCGAACGAATGGGAATTTGCTCAAGAGAGTAATCGAATTATAGAAACAATAATGGAAAGAACTGGCATAATAAGAGTAATTGCAGCGAAATATAAAATAGTTCAACTATTCTGAACTTAGAATAGGAGCGAATAAATATTTACAGTATTTAAGGAGAAAGGTTAGGAATACTTGCAGTATTTAAAAGAAAAATCCAAAATACTTGCCTCAATAAGCTTTAACCGTTATTACTGGTTGACTTTGGTTCGACTTAGATCGTTCGGCTTTATCATGCACCTATTATCCTATTCTCGATACGATCCCAACATTCAGACCCTTTGGTTGGAACTTCGTTGATCTTGACGTCTAATCACTAGATCGTTCCTAGTCCGATGTCATGTCTCGGGTCTTCCGTCTAAAACCTACAGGGTTGAAATACCCTAATTCAGATAATCGCTTAAGCTTACATCAAATCACTATTCTATTTTACCCGTACGATTTCATAACCGAATTCATATTTATATGTATTATCGAAATACACATAGCAATTACGGTTCACATCTTCGAAAATCGGTTCGGTATTTAATTTTGGAAAATACGTATGTTTGTCATTTTGAAAAATAGGGTAATCGATTATTCACAAAATATCTTGTCACATCACACAAGTCAGTTTCATAAAGTTCAATTATATCCTTGTTCGACGTCTCCGACAATTACAGGTTACGTTTCCGTATTTTCGGAATTAATTTTCCGAAAATCGGACATCGTTTCCTCTATTTATCGGCCTGCCCGTCGAATCATTTCGACGTCAACCACAATCAATAATCACATCCAATCCATAACTACAATTCACAATTTTCAAACACCAGTACGAATTTAATTTATTAGTTATTATTCATTTTCGCTTTGTAATTAATAACACGAACCAATTTATTTAATGAATAAATGTAGGACTCGGATAAAAATCATCATCGCCTACCGTCGGCTCGCCGAGGCTCATCGCCGACGGCGGTGAAATTCGCGGATTTCCGTTTATAACGGACGTCCTACACGAATTTCACCGATTAATTAGTATAACCTCGCGCGAATTCATTTTATCACGAAACATCAGTCAATATTTTGCTGCAAGATAAAAATTTAATCAGTAAAATAACGTAACCATTTGAACAAAATACAACCCAGCACACGCGCCTCACGCGCTGCCGCAATACATCTGCAAACAGAACCGGAATAAAACACGGCCGGGAAACACCCAACCCAGGCGGCAACCACCAGGAGGAACAATCGAACACACGTATAAACACGAGTGTTACACACGCACACACTCTAACGCACCCACACATACTCGAACACGCACGCACACAAGCACGTATATATATACGTATATATCTATATATATATACAATAGTGAACAAAACAGAACCACGAATTTGCTGAAGCAGGATGGCCGGAAAATCTCACCGTAATCGGAGCCATCGGAAAAAGGGAAGAAAAGAAACCAAGAACAGATAAAGAAGAATAGGAGAGAAAGGAGTATTTGAGAGGGATGAGGGATGAGCGAGAGAGAGAGGATCGGGAGAGACAAGAGAGATTTTGAGGAGAGAATTAGAGAGAGAGACCTGGGCCGAAGAGATAAAAGAAAACGGGTTGGACCCGATTTAACCCTGTGCCCCTTTTTCTCTCGTTTTATTTTAATATTTTATTACGATAGTTCCGATTTCAGACACCGAAATTTCAAAATTTAATGAGCGTTTAACAGGTAAAATCACTTAAAGATTCTCATAAATAATTTTTAAAATATCGGAATATTTAGAGGTTATCAAAATAAAGTTTTTAGAATTTCTAGATCATTTTTAAAACGCAAATCAGACCCGCATTTATCGTTTAGCGAATGCACTTGCAGTTAAATAAAAGCCAGAAAATTTCCGAAATAATTTTAAAATTCTCGAAATATTCAAAATTTAATAAAATAAAATTTTCATGATTTCTGAAATATTTTAGAATTAAATACTGATTTTACGATTTAATAAAATCAGAAAACCATTTAAGATAAATAATTAATGAAATATTGATTTCAAAATTTATAAATTCCTAAAACTAATAAATAAAATTATAAAACGACAAAAATAATTTTAGGAGCAATTTTAGCATTTATGAGCATCAATATTTAATTAAAATCATTTTAAACAAATTAAATTCATACAATTCAATAAGTAATTATAAAATTAATCTTTGCGTCCAACCAATCACAAACAATTTATACCACAATGACACATAGCTGACAGAACCATCACCTATTTTATTGGTTTAATAATTCAATAATTACATTTACAGATAGGATCTGAAAATAGGTTACTTAACCGCTAAGTAACTAAAAAGACAATACGATTTTAATATCAGAATTGGATAATTATCAAAACAAAGCTCCCTATAAAATACTTTATATGAAATTAAGGTGATAACGTCTCGCCTTTTGAAAATATGGATTCTTATCGATATAAAATGATTTGCGTATCGAAAATTTCACACCGGGACTCGTACAGGCCAAACCGTTCCCCGGATCGAAAAAGTCAAAACACGAAAAATGTTCAGAATTATCAAATTAGGTTAGGAAAGAGTTTTCGGAAGAGTTTCGGGTTGTAAAAACGCAAAAGCGACTAAAGTGGGATGATTTCTGATTTTAAAAATAAATTTTATAATTATGTAAGAATAATCATTATCAATTCTATAAATTTTTATAAAATCATATAATAATCCAAAAATTACCAGAAAAATACCAAAATTATCTAGATTTAATTCTGGATAATTAAAAATTAAAATATCTAAATTTTATCAGAAATAAACATCCAGATATTAATATCAATTATCAAATAATTCACCAAAATTCACATAAAATCACATAATAATTATTTATTGATAAAAAAACACATAATATTTCTCGGGCGTTACAGTTTTGACTTGACAAACTCAACTACCAACAACCCAATACCCAAAACAAGACTTAAACATGGTGATCTACTGAACTAACTCCCTTATTCTCAAAATAACTTTGGTGGTGATCATCCTTTACCTATGGTACAATTATGGCAAAACAAAAGAAACTACACTTCACAACTCACAAATCATCAAGTTTTTGAAACAACAAGATATGCATTTTTATAAAAGATAACCACGAATTATTACCATGCATCAAGGAGCATTAATCAATATTAACACCTTAATCCTACTGAAATTAAAGCTTACTAACAAAATCTTTCCAAATGATCAAAATCTTATAACATTCTAAGAAAAATTCACATGCATGCATGTCCTCGAGTTTTGCAAGCCAAACAACATGTTTTCTAAATATGTTTTACCAAGAAATTTACATGCAAGCCTAGCATGAGCTATATCTAGATGATCACTTAGCATGCAAGGAGTTTCATCAAATTATCACCATAAAATTCAAGCCATTATCACATAAACATGCAAAAATTGAACAAAGCAACAAGAATAGTCTTAAGGACCATTCATTCGGCTCCCCTATGGTCATGGCCGAATGAAATGGAAGGGAATGGCCATTTAATCATCAAGAGTTTCCTTCTCAAGACTTGGCACTTCTCCATTCCTTGTAGTCCTCTCAAAAACAACCCTAAACTCACAAGAATCAAGGTTGTACTTTGAGTTTCAACTAAAACCTTTACATGCAACCTTAAACCTTAAACTTTCTACTCAAAGCTCTTTGAAATATGAGTGATCATGGTATGGGAAGTAACATTTACTTGTATAGAGGGTGGAAGCTTGGTTGAGGAATGAAAAAAAATGGGGAGGGGTGGTTTCGGCTAAAAGCCGAGAGTGAAGGAGGGAGTAGCCGAGAGTGAGAGAGAGGAGGGAGAGAAGAATGAGTGTGGTGGTGAGTGATGTGTGAAATGATCATGTCTTTACTTATTTTATGGTTTTTGTGTTGACAAATGTGAGTGGAAATAGGAATTGACATGATTACCCTTCCACTTGTACTTGGTTCAATTTGCATGCAAGGGTAAAGAAGGAATTTGGCTAGAAATTAAGAGTTAGTGGGGTGGTTATTGACTCTTTAGCCCTTTTGGATTGAATCGAAAGGATTTGCATGCAAGGATAACTATGTAATTTTCTAATTATGACAATTAATACTTATAAAGATTTAATTTTATAAAATAAAACACAAGTTCAAAAATTATAAAATTTATACCATAAAATAGCTTGGATTTTTGGAAATTTTATAAAACTACTTTTGAAATTTGTGAGCAAAATAACTTTTAAAAAGAAATTTATTCAAGGTTTAAAATATTCCTTATAAATCAAAAAAAAGGAAAGAAATAAATAAACTTTTGATTTGAAAAATCATATACCACATATCGAAAATTTAAGACGCAGAAATTCTCATTCACACAAGCATACAATAGTTGAATATATTGGCATTCGGCTTTATAATTACACCAAATTTACAATTAATTTTACACAGAAATGTCGGGTGTAACATCCTCTCCCCCTTAAGGGATTCTGTCCCCAGAATCTAAGAGAACAAATGAGGATACCGGGAACACATATCAGAATCTAACTTCCAAGTCGATTCTTCGACCTTAGGGTTCCTCCAAAACACTTTTACTAAGTTTACTGACTTATTTCTAAGGCTCTTCTCTTGCCAGTCGATTATTTTAACCGGTTGCTCCACAAATGACAGGTCTGCCTGAATTTCGACAGGTTCATATTCTATTATATGGCTAGCGTCAGGATTATACTTCTTAAGCAATGACACATGGAACACATTATGCACATGCTGATACTGAGGTGGTAAGGCCAACTCGTAGGCCACCTTTCCCACTTGACTCCATATTTCAAAAGGACCTATATATCTAGGTGCTAACTTCCCTTTCTTGCCAAATCTCATCAACCCTTTTCTAGGTGACACCTTCAACAAAACAGCTTCGCCAATTTGGAATTGAACATCCTTACGCGCTGGATCCGCATACTTCCTCTGTCTATCTTGAGCAGCAAGCAACCTTTTCTGAATTAACTTGACCGAGTCATGCAACTGTTGTACCAATTCCGAGCCGAGAATCTTCCCTTCTCCTACTTCGTCCCAACTTGTTGGTGATCTATATTTTCGCCCGTACAAAGCTTCGTATGGTGGCATGCCAATACTGGAATGATAGCTGTTGTTGTAAGAGAATTCAATCAACGGCAAATGGTCGTCCCAACTTCTAGCAAAAACGATTGCACAACTGCGCAACATGTCTTCAATTGTTTGGATTGTCCTTTCACTCTGGCCATCAGTCCGCGGGTGGTACGTTGTGCTCATATTCAACTTTGTGCCCAGACATTCCTGAAATTGCTTCCAAAATCTCGAGTTAAATCGGGGATCTCTGTCTGAAACTATTGATACAGGTACTCCATGCCTTAGTACGATTTCGCGCACATACAGATGAACCAACTTGTCCAGTGACGACTTCTCGTTAATTGGAAGGAAATGCGCTGACTTCGTAAGACGATCAATTATAACCCATATTGCGTCATACCCGGATTTCGTTCGTGGTAGTCCTACTATAAAGTCCATAGCGATATTTTCCCATTTCCATTCTGGAATCTTCAGGGGCTGAATTAATCCGCTTGGTCGTTGATGTTCTGCCTTCACTTTCTGACAAGTATAACACTTCGCAACCCATTCTGCCACGTCTCGCTTCATATTTGGCCACCAAAAGTTCTTCTTTAAATTTCGATACATCTTGGTACTTCCCGGGTGGATTGAAAATTTCGAATTGTGGGCTTCATGGAGGATCTCATTCTTTAATTCAGGTACATGAGGAATCCATATTCTGGAAGAAAACCTTAGTATCCCTTGCTCATCCCTTTGAGTATTAATCTCCTCTCCAGATAACTGATTCTTCTCTTTCTCCATTACTTCTTCTTGACATTTCTTTATCTTTTCCACTAGTGTTGGCTGAAAAGTTATTGCGCGACAAACTTCCTCAACTTTTCCACAATCACAAAGTTCCAGTTCAAATCTCTTGATTTCTTCAGATAATTCCTTTGGTGTTGTCATCTTATTCAGTCTTTCTTTCCTACTTAGAGCATCGGCCACAACATTCGCCTTTCCAGGATGGTAATTTATCGAGCAGTCATAGTCCTTGATCAATTCCAACCATCTCCTTTGCCTCATATTGAGCTCCTTCTGAGTGAAAATGTACTTTAAACTCTTGTGATCCTTGTAGATTTCACACTTCTCTCCGTAGAGGTAATGTCTCCAAATCTTAAGTGCGAACACTATGGCGGCTAGTTCCAAGTCATGCATCAGGTACTTTAACTCATGCGGTTTCAACTCTCTTAACGCATATGCGATCACCTTACTGTATTGCATTAACACACAACCCAATCCCTTATGTGAAGCGTCGCTGAATATTACAAAGTTTCCTTGATCATCTGGTAGCACTAACACCAGAGCTGTTACCAATCTCTTTTTCAACTTTTGAAAACTATCCTCACATTCTATACTCCATTCAAACTTTTGATTTTTTCTGGTTAACTTGGTCAATGGCGTGGCGATTCTTGAAAAATCCTTGACGAACCTTCTATAGTATCCTGCCAACCCTAGAAAACTTCGCACTTCCGTAGGAGTCTTTGGCCTCTCCCAACTCATAACTGCCTCAATCTTTGCCGGATCCACTTTAACTCCTTCATTTCCAATGACATGCCCCAAAAATTGAACTTCCTTTAACCAGAACTCACATTTGGTAAACTTGGCATACAACTTCTCTTGACGAAGTATTTCCAATGCTATCCAGAGGTGCTGCTTATGTTCTTCTTCCGACTTAGAATAAATAAGGATGTCATCAATGAATACCACGACAAATTTGTCCAAATACTTCTTAAATACTCGATTCATCAGATCCATAAATATGGATGGGGCATTGGTCAGTCCAAATGGCATTATTAAGAATTCATAATGCCCATATCTGGTCCTGAATGCGGTCTTGGGAATATCTTCTTCTTTGATCTTTAATTGATGGTATCCCGATCTCAAATTGATCTTTGAAAAGCATTCTGCTCCCTTCAGCTGGTCAAAAAGGTCGTCTATTCTTGGTAGCGGGTAGCGGTTCTTGGTCGTTACCTTATTCAACTCTCGATAATCTATGCATAATCGCATACTCCCATCTTTCTTCTTGCCAAACAGAACAGGTGCTCCCCATGGCGACGTACTTGGCCGTATCACTCCCTTATCCAACAATTCTTGTAGCTGGCTCACCAACTCTTTCATTTCTGCTGGTGCCATCCTATATGGGGCCTTTGAAACTGGTTCCGTGCCTGGAGCAAGGTTGATCTCGAACTCGATTTGTGGATCTGGTGGTAAGCCTGGTAGTTCGTCGGGAAACACATCGGGAAACTCGTTAACTACAGGAATATCTTCTATGTTAGGGCTGCCTTTTTCTGAATCCACTACATAAGCTAGGAATGACTCACAACCTTTTCTAAGTAGCTTCTTAGCCTGAACGATTGTAAGAAATATTTGCTCTTGCCTCTGCCCCTTGAATACTACCTTCTCTCCACTCTTCATCTTTAAATACACTTTCTTGGTCTTACAATTAATCTGAGCGCTATTTTCTCCTAACCAATCCATGCCTAAAATTATGTCAAACTCTCCCAACTTGAAGAGTATCAAGTCGGCTGAAAACTTATACCCCAAAATATCAATCTCACACTTTGGACAAAATTGATTCACATGAATCTTCTCTTGGTTTGCAATTACCACATTTACTACCTCACTCATAATCATTTTATCACATTAAAGCTTATCAACAAAAGATTCTGATATGAAAGATCTTGTTGCTCCCGAATCAATCAATACTTTAGCTTTGACATTATTGAGTAAAAGTGTACCTGCTATCACCTCAGAATTCTGAACAGCATCCTTCATCTTCAAATCAAATGTCCTTGCTGTTGCTTGCGGGGTTGGTGTAGGTGGTGGAGGTAATGCCAATACCTCGGCTGGCACGCTCGCACTGGTACTTGCCACGTTCATTAAAGCTTTGACTGGTCAGGTTGCCTTGCACTCCCTAGCTATGTGTCCAGTCTTCCCACACTTGTAACACGTAACTCCTGGCTTCGGCATCTTGCACTCATTCGCCTAATGTCCCTTCTGATTGCACCTATAGCATGTCATGCTCAGCTTATTACATAATCCAGGGTGCCTTCTTCCACAGTGCTTGCATTCCGGTCTCGAGAACTTATTTTCTCCAACTTGCCCTTGGCTTGCCTGACTGCTCCCCTTTGAATCTTGCCTTTTACCCAAATTTCCCTTCTTTTAAAAATTTCCACCCTTTTGGAATCCGATCCTCTTTACATTCCGATCTTGTGAACTTCCCGATTCAGACTTTTCTCCATAAAATGGAACCTTTCTCTTCTTGTTATCCCTTTCCTTCCTTGACAGCATCCCATTATTCTCAATCAGAGTAGCTTTCTGTACTACTCCCGCATAAGTATCAAGCTCAAACATAGCCACTCTATCTCTGATCCAAGGCTCCAATCCTTGCTGAAATCTCTTCACTTTTTCCTCCTCAGTACTGGTATACTTTGTCACAAACCTTGACAATTCTGTGAACTTTTTCTCATACTCCAATACAGTCATGTTCCCTTGCTTCAGCTCCAAAAATTTGAGCTCCATCTGATTCTGCATGTACTTAGGGTAATACTTCTCCAAAAATAACTTCTTAAATCTCTCCCAAGAAACCTGCTGAGTGACTTCCATAGCTTTTACTGATTCCCACCAATAGATGACTTCACCCTTCAAGAAGTAAGTAGCATACGGTGTCTTCTGATCGTCTCCTAATTATACCAACTCAAAAGCCCTTTCCATCTCCTTGATCCATGTGTTAGCTATTACTAGATCAGTGGTATCATGAAATGCAGGTGGTTTCACATTTTGAAAAGCCTTGAAAGTGACAATTTGTCTAGGTGGCACTAGTGGTTCAGGTGGTTGGTGTGGTTCACGGTTATCTTGGTTTTCAATTCATTGTTGAAGAGTTAGTTGTTGTTGAGCTATAGCATTGGTTTGTTGTTGCAAAGTTTCCAGTAGTCGAAGAATATTTAGGTATATGGTGGATGTGGTTGTTGGGTTCTTCTTTTTGGGAGGCATGATCCTGAAATAAGAGTTATGTTAAAACAGATATGAACAATTCGAGGGTATCGCATGGCATTCTTATTTATATATGAGGTCAAGTTTCAAATTAAGCAGATATGGTGATGCATATAAAAATGTAAAATAACAGTTGAGAGCAAATGGAACAATAGAACATAATTATTGAAATTTTAAAGGTCACAATACATAGGATTAGGACAAAGTCTGATTCTAGGAATAACAGGCTTATTTAAAGGAAATAACGGAAACAACTGGGGATTCCACAGAGTCTGATAGTACAACAACATCAAAGGTAAATGGAAAGAACTAAGGCTCCACTCTATCTGAACGGGGCTTGGTAGTCTTTTCCTCTCGAAGCGTCTTCACAATGCTCTGGAGCTCATCCGCCACCATCTGAATGACATACTGGCTGGTACGGTCCCGGTGCGCTGGCATCTCCTCAAGCTTAGTGTTGACGTACTGAAGCAAGGTCTCAAGTCTCGCAGTCATCTGCTCCTTGGGCTTCCTTTCGTAGTTTCGGCTGTCCGGATACACATTCTTCAGTCGGTCTATCAGTCGGTCGTACTTGCCCTGAAGCATGTCGAACTCGCGCCTCAACTCAGCATACACAGTGAAAGCAATAGTGTCGTCCGACCCAGAGGATGACGAGGAATGCGCCCTTTGCTGACAACCAATAAGAGGAGTATTAATAATAAATTTACTTAACCTACTCTCTCGCATAATATCTATAACCTACACACATATCCTAGAACCTATTTGGGCTGTCCAGGGACTCTAAACCGTAGCTCTAATACCAAAACCTATCACACCCCAACTTAAACAGCAGATTAAATATAGCTGTTACAACATTTTAAAAGAAATAACATAACCAAATCCAAGATCTTACAGTTTAGGGTTTGGAACAGCCCAACACTACCAACTATTATATCTGATTTTAAATACCGAGTCCTCAGACAAAATACTATCACTTATTCTACCTGAGCTCGAATATAAGCATCAGCATCACAGGTCTTACGGGCAGTCTGCTTGAATCTAACCATAGCTGTTAGCTATAATATCAGGGTAAAGCAAGGAGTGAGCCAAATGCTCAACAAATGCTAGACAATATGATACAAAACATAAATCGAGATATACATTAAAGAATGACAATGGAAAGACATAACCACTGATAATGAGGGATAAAACTTTGGGTGATGGCATCATTTTGTTTTTATCAAAACAATTTCAAAATCATACCGTTTAATCAAAATCATTTTATAACGCTACGGATTACAGCCGGTGATCAGCCGCGAAGTAATCCCGAACCTCGCTGGGTTCTAAAACATTAATGGGAATCCCTAGGCAACTTTTAAGCCTAATATAAGTGTGGAAAGGACTCGCATCTCAGTCCAGATCCACTATTCAAAGAAAACATTTATCCCCCTTTGGGACTGAAAACCCACATTTTATTTATTTCAAAAACTGATGCCGAATTATAACAAAATCTCTTTTTACAGTAAACATCTTTATCAAGGGATTATAGATCAACTCGAAACACGGGGAAATGGTACTAACTCTCAGAGCCATGAATTACAAAACTATACTCTATTAGGGTAACTGAATGGTTTTCATATATCAAAGTTTGGACAAGGGAATTTAGTGAGGCTATTGGTTATCATGAAGGCAAATGCCAAATTGGGCTTAAAGCAATGGTTTCTCATCAAGGTTCAAGTGCTGGATCATCAAGGAGGTAAGCTTCATGAATACTAAGGGTGTTAAGGTATGAAGAAATGATTTTTAGCTCAGGATATATCAGAATTGTCAAGCTTTAGGATAAGAAAGAGGGGTATCAATCAATGAGGAATCACTTTGATAAGTATCTGACTTTCAGGGTTCAAGGTAAGGTTCTATAGGGGTTGAAGTATCAGGATGAGATATCAATACTTAGGAATCATCAGCATGTTAATCAAGAGAATCAACCAAGAGTTATAACTGCCCTTTTCTTTTATTATGGCATTCGAATTACTTTAATATACTATCATGATAAGACTACTTTGCAATACGTACTCGAGGGTTCATGGCATCTCTATATAATTCAAAGATAAACATAAGATAAGCTTGATTTAATATATCAAATGACACAGGATAGTTGCAGCAATGTATGAACTATTAGCAGTAAATACGAAGGACAAGTTGAATCACTTGCCTTGAGAAAGGCTGGTCTGGTCTGATCGGTAGGAGAAACTGGAGCTTCACTCGACCTTTATGGAAAGTTTTACCTCGCCTCGAGATCCTACATAAATAATAATAATCTTCATTATAATATACTCTCACCAACTAAACCTATTTACAACCCCAAATTAAACACGGATGGCACTTAGGCCTATATGCACTTAATTTTATATTCACCTTTAAATTACAATTGTACACACATAGCCACATAATAACATATCATATATTAATACCATAACACCATATACACCATAATGCAACACTAGGCTTGGATGATCTCGACTCACAACTTAAGTCACTTGGTCGCTAAACTAGACAAAGTCTTCAATTTTGGCTTCCTAACTCGAGGTGCCTTTACTAAACTATCCAAAAAGTATTGACCCTCACTTGTGCCTTTTGCTCTACTGACATTATACTATCTTAAAACTATGGTGGTCAACCTAAATCTCACTCCTAAGTGTTCTAAAACTATGTGATAAGTGAAAGTGCTCACTGGTGCAAATTACAGAATGACAACTATGGTTTCTTGAGTGCATTAGACACTCTTAAACTACAGGTTTTCCTTCAAACATTTTATACAAGACTCTCCTGACCTAAGGGCATCTCAAAAACTTGATGTGGCTCAAGGGCCTGGCTTGGGCCTTCTTGGGCCTAAGCTAAAAGTCCAAGGTTCCCCTGTTTTTCTGGGCAGAAAACGCCCTGAATTAAATTAACTTGTGACACATGGTTCTAACTCATATCCTATGAACTATGGCTGGAAAAACTTCTCTGACACTCCCTCTAACTAAGGCCCAACAGGGCCTAATGGGGGCCTACCCATGACATGGTCAAATTTCCCTATTTCTAAGTTGCAACAAAATTGTCCCCTGCTGGACAGATTTTGTTATTCTACTAGTGCACCTAACCAAATGACATGAAAACCTCCAACCAACACCTAAAACCTTTTATATACTCCCAATACTAACTTCTGGTGGCTTGGGCCTGAAAGTGCACATCAATGACATGGTCAAAACTCACTCTAAACCTCAGGGTACTAAACTGATTTTCTGCAGAAACTATAACTCTCCTTTCTCCAAGGTTTTGACTTGACAAACTCAACTACCAACAACCCAATACCCAAACCAAGACTTAAACATGGTGATCTACTGAACTAACTCCCTTATTCTCAAAATAACTGTGGTGGAGATCATCCTTTACCTATGGTACAATTATGGCAAAACAAAAGAAACTACACTTCACAACTCACAAATCATCAAGTTTTTGAAATGACAAGATATGCATTTTTATAAAAGATAACCACGAATTATTACCATGCATTAAGGAGCATTAATCAATATTAACACCTTAATCCTACTGAAATTAAAGCCTACTAACAAAATCTTTCCAAATGATCAAAATCTTATAACATTCTAAGAGAAATTCACATGCATGCATGTCCTCGAGTTTTGCAAGCCAAACAACATGTTTTCTAAATATGTTTTACCAAGAAATTTACATGCAAGCCTAGCATGAGCGATATCTAGATGATCACTTAGCATGCAAGGAGTTTCATCAAATTATCACCATAAAATTCAAGCCATTATCACATAAACATACAAAAATTGAACAAAGCAACAAGAATAGTCTTAAGGACCATTCATTCGGCTCCCCTATGGTCATGGCCGAATGAAATGGAAGGGAATGGCCATTTAATCATCAAGAGTTTCCTTCTCAAGACTTGGCACTTCTCCATTCCTTGTAGTCCTCTCAAAAACAATCCTAAACTCACAAGAATCAAGGTTGTACTTTGAGTTTCAACTAAAACCTTTACATGCAACCTTAAAACTTAAACTTTCTACTCAAAGCTCTTTGAAATATGAGTGATCATGGTATGGGAAGTAACATTTACTTGTATAGAGGATGGAAGCTTGGTTGAGGAATGAAGAAAAATGGGGAGGGGGTGGTTTCGGCTAAAAGCCGAGAGTGAAGGAGGGAGTAGCCGAGAGTGAGAGAGAGGAGGGAGAGAAGAATGAGTGTGGTGGTGAGTGATGTGTGAAATGATCATGTCTTTACTTGTTTTATGATTTTTGTGTTGACAAATGTGAGTGAAAATAGGAATTGAAATGATTACCCTTCCACTTGTACTTGGTTCAATTTGCATGCAAGGGTAAAGAAGGTATTTGGCTAGAAAATAAGAGTTAGTGGGGTGGTTATTGACTCTTTAGCCCTTTTGGATTGAATAGAAAGGATTTGCATGCAAGGATAACTATGTAATTTGCTAATTATGACAATTAATACTTATAAAGATTTAATTTTATAAAATAAAACACAAGTTCAAAAATTATAAAATTTATACCATAAAATAGCTTCGATTTTTGGAAATTTTATAAAACTACTTTTGAAATTTGTGAGCAAAATAACTTTTAAAAAGAAATTTATTCAAGGTTTAAAATATTCCTTATAAATCAAAAAAAAATGAAAGAAATAAATAAACTTTTGATTTTCAAAAATCATATACCACATATCGAAAATTTAAGACGCAGAAATTCTCATTCACACAAGCATACAGTAGTTGAATATATTGGCATTCGGCTTTATAATTAAACCAAATTTACAATTAATTTTATACAGAAATGTCGGGTGTAACAAATTTGAAGCTTAAACTTATAGGATAGCTATATCTATGCATAAGGAGTCTTAGATAATTACCTCACTAATTAAGGAAGCTTGGAACTTGGATTTTGGTTTTTTTCTTCTTAAAATGGAAAAGAGGCCGAGAGCTTTTCTTGAAGAAAAGTGAAGTCAACTTGTATTTTGGTGAAATGATTTGTTGGTTGGTTGTTTTTGGCTTTTGTTTTAATTATTTACCTTTTATCCATGGTGATTTTTGTGTGGTTCTTAATCAACCAACAACACACTTCTCTTTGGTCATGCTTAGGTCATCAATCCTATGTCATCTTCCCATGCTTGTCCTCTTCTTATTGGTTTGATGACATCATCCTCACTAATCTCTTTGATTATCTTCTAATTACTTGGCTAATGACCGCTGATCTGTTATACGGTTCGCTTAACTTTCATTTTCGTTTATCGTTTGAGGGATCATACCCGGGATCTTATTACTTGGGTTTCCTTACCCTTTCTCAATACATTATATTCCTTTTATGATCCTCTCTTATAATCCTTGAATTTAAATCATTTTTATACTGTTACCTTATACTCAATTCTTTCAGTATCTGGTGGATTTTCGGGAAAAATGAAAGTGTTTGAATTTGGATTATGACGATCTTTACATACACTTATATATCATATAGAGTACTAATAAGATCTCAGAATAACAATAAAAGAATCCCTACATAGTGTGGTATGAAAAGTTTTCTTATTCAGCAATATCAGCAAAAACACTATTCATAAGGGTTACAAAAAGTTCAAAATTTTGGGGTTATTACAGTCTCCCCTCCTTAAAAGGATTCCGTCCCGGAATCAGGAAAAAATGAATAGGGATACTTTCTTAGCATTGCACTATCTAACTCTCAAGTCAATCTTCCCACATTGTGGTTCTACCATCAAACTCTGACTAGTTTGATAGCCCTTCTCCCAAGCACTTGTTCCTTTTTAATCTATAACATTTCCCGGTTGCTCCATATAGGGTACGTCTGGTTGCATGTCTATGCACTCATATGCCCCTATTTGTCTGGCATCCGAATTATACTTCCTTAACATTGATACGTGGAACACGTTATGAATTTGCTACAGGTTCGGGGGTAGGGCTAGTTCATATGCTAGCTTCCCAATACGTCTTAATACCTCAAAGGGTCCAACAATTCGTGGGCTTAGCTTTCCTTTCTTTCCGAACCTCATCCATCCTTTCCAAGGGATACCTTTAACATCACTAGGTCCCCTACTTCCTATCCTTTGTCCTTTCGTGTCGAATCAACATACTTCTTATGTCCATCTCGGGCTACTACCAGCCGTCCTCTGATTAGATCTATTATATCCTTGGTCCTTTGGACCACTGCGGGTCCGAGCATCTTGCGCTCTGCAATCTTCATCCTAACGTAAGGGAGATCGACATTGTCTTCCCTCAAGGATCTCATAAGGCGATACCTCTATACTGACATACAATCGATTATCGTGAGAAAACTTAATCCGCGTTAAGTGATCATTCTAAATTCTTTCAAGTCTATTGCACCGACTCTCATCATAGCTTCTAGCATTATAGCTTTTGCTTCTCAATACCCATTCTTCTCCAGTTAGTAGTCGTTACTATCTTCCGTACATAATACTATATTGGTTACACTTTTGCTCGTTAGCGTTCTATAACCTTTTAATAACCACGTCAACCTTAGTATCATGAACGTGTTAGAATCAGAATACCATCGTACTGATACTACTTCATCTCTAGCTGCCTCCATCTTCGAAAGCTTGGTCCTTCATATAGAAGTAAAAGAATTTATTGAGAGATCACTATGATCATGAACACTTGTTATATTGCATAGTTAGTACAGAAGATGGCCAGCCTTTAGTAATTGACAAGCAATTAAACAACATGTGGTATCCTACTAGGCTTCTATCACACAGATAGATAGTCATTCGGCAATACCTCCCCTTCTGGAAGGGTTGTTATTCTCAGCTTATATGAAATGAAAAGGAGAGAAAAGAACGAATTGAAGAGAATTGTATATATATAAAATATACTACAACAAAATATCTGGCTTGGAATCTACCTCTGAACTATAGAGGTTTATCATATGAGAACAAAACATATACGTATATATATCAACATCAGGTATTATATCATCGTATTTTACATGCCTAAATATTTTTGATCTTCTGTCCATCATTCTATGGACCCATGCTCTTGCTCGAGCTTATACACAATCGCCTTTGAAACTCCCTCGACGTTGAAAATCGAATCTGGGATCTCATTCTAGACATCATCGTTACTAGAATTCTATGCTTGCACCGCAACCTTCCTCGTATAGTAATACGACTCTCTATTCATAAGAGGGAATAAATATATAATATATAAATACTCCACTGGGTAGTCTATCAGTGATAACTTATATATCAACACGACCCCATTAGGGGTACTCAATCTCAACATCCATTTCAATACAACTCTCACGGTTGTAAGTAATCGGCTCATTACTCGTAGAATCATTCCTGCATTACTGTGGTCCACCATTGACGTACTGTAGTCATTCGTTTTCCATGAAGTCTTAATAGCTACCCATACGAAGTCCATACATATCGTATTGAATTCTTCTAAGGAGGTAACATGATCACCGTTCATGATTCATGAAGAACACTCCTGAACTTGACGTACATATGACATGAAGCAGATAAAATTGCAGAAGAGTTTCAATGAAAGCAACGATAGCAGGTTAATACCATTATTAACCATATATCTTTATTAGGAGACATGAAGCTCAAAGGTTCATTTAGTCCTTTCGTAACATGGTCCTGGCTTATCTTAAGATATGACCCTCTAAGATAGATAGTCCGCTCACGGTGATTACAAAAATTAATCTTTACCCAACTACTATCATGGTTGAGTATCGCACAATCATCAAAAGGAATGTCAATCTTCCACACCATAATACAACCTTCACGGTCTTAACCATTATCATCATATTACTCTGGCACGAGCGCCTATAATTGTCCTCTTACACTTAAAGTGTCGGCCACCTCTTTGGCCTTTCTTGATAGTAATATTTCCTTACAATCAATGTCATTTTAACCATTTTCACTAAATTTTCTACCTCATTTCCAATCACTGCTTGTGTGAAGATGTTTTCCTTAAAATCTGATGAGTAAAAAAAAATATCACCATTTTTCCATAAGTTATTGCCTCAGTCTTTAGAGGTTAATCATTGTCACGACTGATTCTCGATCATACTTAGGACATCTTTAATCTTAGGTCCTAATTGCCCTAAACAATTTCGACCTTTACTGGTTCGATCCATACTTTCTCGTGTTTTAACACCACTTGGCATTATTATAATTACGTCACATTTCCTTTATCAAAATTTATATTCTTGAGAACTTTGAATATTACCTTTCTCCTTGTAAAACTCTAAGGTTATCCTTAAATCCTTCATCATGTACACCCTAGGTACAGGGCATATCAAAATACCATTTACTAATACTAGAACCATTGTACTTCTGAAAAATTTCTTTACTGATCTTTAAAGGTTGTTGCTACCTTGCTCCATTCTAATTCATACTATCAAAACTCATGATGTCCCTATTAAGGGTGGAATGCCAACCTTTATGCATTCCCCTAGGATTCATCTCAAGTTATCAAAGTTATATCCTTAATTCCACCTTTAAAAAGGTACTTGCATCCTTCCATGGATAATCAAGTCATATATCCTTGATAGATTATCTTATTCATCATTCCCACCTCGATAGTCTATACCTAATTTCATAATAGCATCCTTATTCAAATTGAGGTCAATCCATATGGCCTCCAAAAGATAACAATGGTTATCCGCTTTTCTCACCTGATTTGGTAATGATAACATGGATGTTCTGGAAGATATTGGTCGTGTTCAACGTGAACATCTTTTTAATAAATCCTCATTTTATTTTGTTGTTTATCTCAACATTCATCCTAATGTTGGGATGTCTTTCATACCTAGCGTCTCCCTTTCTGGGTATCATGCCACCGGTCTTACACTTCACATTCTTGAAGGTCACTTCCTTCATCCTATTTTCCTAATTTCCTAATTTCTTGTCTCCTCAGTCTATCCGCGTCTCATTATTTATCCTTCGAACTATCTCCAAGTTTCCTCGAATCCTCCCAACTTATTGCTACGAGTCTTTAGGGTTTCCTCATACCCAACTTCCTTATCATTCCTCAAACTCTATTGCCTTTATTTTCCTTTCCACTTCAGTTTCATTTTATTATCCTTTCTCTTATCGTTATTTCATGAACCAACCCAACATAAGCATTGATTTCAAATATCCCGTCATTCTGGATTCGTGTCCTCAGAACGAATCTTGACAACTTTTACAATTTAGATTCATAATTCATCATACTCATCCGCCTTTGTTCTGGCTCTAAAGCTTTTACACTATCTCCATAACCTTGGGAAGTACTTTCCTGAAAACAATTGACTGAACTTTAATCAGTTTATTCTAACCTCTGGCTCCTTGCCTTTCTTGGTCTTTCACCAGCGGGTGGCCTCTTTCTTAGGAAGGTAAGTGACAAAAACAATCTTTTGCGCTTCATAATCATTTAAAATATAAAATCAGTCCTTTATTTCCTTTGGCCAGGCTTTTGCCTCGGCTAGGTCAGCTTGTTCCTTGGAACTCTGAGAGCTTAGTGACTTAAAGGTCCAGAAAGAATTTCCCACTGCATTGTTTCCTCAGGGAGGTGTTTGGGAAATAAAAGTATAATTTTTGTTTTAGAAGGTCCATGATTTTCCCAATTGGAGTACCATCCAGGTTCTTCCTATCTTGCTCGACTTCTGTTTTCTCAGTCTAAATATTTCTTCCTACTCCCCATAATTGAGGTCATCTTTTAATTTAAAATCCTCATTTTCCACTTCATTATATTCTGGGTTCCTTATATCTTAATTACGACCTACCTGATTATCACACACTCTTACTTACTTTGCTTAAATCTTTCCCTCGTTCAGTCCTTGCATGATTGCAAATTATGAATTCTCAAGTTCTATAAACTTCATGACACACTCTTAAGTGTTAACCGCACAATTAACAATATGCACTTATCACAAACAAACTGATCTGAACTGAAATTAACGAATATATACTTAACTATTTATTCGAGGGTACAACAACTAAACACATTAAAGAAAATTACATCATTTGATCTGATCGCTTCTATTCCAAAAGTACTACCATAGATAATCATCTAGTCATTAAAACTAATCATTCATAACTTCGGCTAATCCTCCAAAAGCAGTGCTGCATGAAATTCTTGTCAGATTGCTCAGACTCTGCACACTATTATGGATCAAGAAATGCGGGCACGCACGACATCCCTCACCTGCTCCATTAAAGCGGTGATGAGGTCTAAGATAGTTGCAAGTAGAGCTGGATCAATCTGACTCTCAAGATGGCCTATAGCTGTAACACGGGTGATAGCCTCAATCCTTTCCATGCTATAAGCTAATCCTGCCGGAAGTACCCCGCCCTCAATCCTCGGTGCAGTAAGTCGATCCAACAGATCACTCCTAACAATACGGGCCTCAGACATGCCCAAAGTCATATAATAATCGGCGATAAGAGAAGCCTGAGTGGTAGCATCTAGCAGTCCATGGGGTGCAGGTGGTGCAGGCCCAGGGGATCCCAATGGATAACCAAGCACGGTATCAGGTGACAATGGTGCAGGAGATAAAGGTGGCATTTCCTCAGTAGGTGCTGGGCTCTGTACAGGGGAGGGAACAGGAATTGGTGGAACCTCATGGATGTCTTCAGGAACCTCTGGAAGAGGGTCTAATACTGGTATAATTGGTGTCGTGGAAGGCCCCACTCCTTCTGCTCTCATTAACCTTTGTGCCCTTGGTAACTCTTCATCCTCTAGTGCCACCCTCGCGGCCATTCTTGCTCTGGTAGTCTCCCTGACTACGGTCATCAATTCCTTAGCGGTCCTCTCTTCATTCTCGTCAGGATCCTCCACGAGATCCTCCTCAGCAACAATCCCTTCTGGGATAACATCCTCAACCGCAACATTCTCAATATAAATCTCATTCGGTCCCTCGTTAGGGTACTCTATTGGATTCATAATTTGATCTCCAACATGTAATAAAACATCCTCATGCTGATGCTCCTGAACCTCAGGGTTCGGTGCCCCGCTGCCCTATACGAGAACGAACTATGTTACTATCATAATATTTATAATGGTTCCCGTAAGGGTTTTAACTGTCAGTACTACATTAGGTAGCCCGACTATGAACTTGGCAAGAGTTCTTATTATTTTAGTGAAATTATCTTAACGTCATATCATCTCTGAGGTTTATAACGCTTGGCTCTGATACCATTTATGTAACACCCCCAAATCCGGGGTCGGGGATTCGGGTTGTCACGAGTTCCATTTCCCTTATCAATACTTAATCTTAACAGTCAACCAACTACTGAGTAATGTGACCCCACAATATACACATACACACACCACAAGTTATAGTCTCAGAGATGAATACCAAAAGTAACACAAGTCATTTTATTCCACAGTTATAAACCGTTACACCTTAAAAGGGTTTCTGAATAAATTTACATTTCTTTGCCATTATTACAAGTCATATAGATACATAAGTCTGGTACATCAGAAGTTGAAAGCCTAGCCTATTGGTAATTTCTACCTCAGCTACGGCGGCATCAACGCTTCCAGAAAACTGCGGAACGTTTCCTAACCGCTTGCGAATTGGAAGCTTGGTCCTGTTCATCTTTTCTATCTGTTGTTGTGTGATGAAAGAAGAAAGTAAGGGTGAGCAACAAGCCCACCGAAATAATAAATATAATAATTAACAAAATATGAGCATTTTTATAGTACTCATGAAAGTCTTGGTTATGCAGATATGAACCAAGTTTGATATCTTAAAGCGACTAAGTCGCAAAATATTCAGTATATATGTATATATATACTTTTCAGAATCTTGGAAATCCTCTGACATGTATAATATACATAGAGTTCCAGTTTATAACTGTATAAAAATATCGTTGCAAGGTGATCTCATATATCTAACCTTGTCTCAACATTTTTCTGAAAATCTTTGACATGCACAAGATAATCATTTACTAGATATAAGTTTAAAAGATGAAGTTACAAGATACTCCAATATACTTATATCTTTTCCGAATACTACTTGAGCTACCACCATTCAAGGTATAATCTGTGTCAAAAGTTCATCACATAGATGAGACTACAAGATATGATTTGAATAGATTCAATCCTTGAAATATCATTCAAAAGAAATGAAGTTACGAGATACTTCATTAAGTCCCGATATATATCCATATATATATATATATATATATATATATCTCATACATATCCTGAAAACCTCTATCATGTAAAGTATGAACAGAGTTATAATATCCAATGAATTTGGAAAGAAAAGAATTTTGGCATAAACCCGATATCTTGCTGATCAGGCAAAGATACCAATAAGTAACCTTTTCTACTGTAGATGGATGAATTCCTCGCCGGTCATCACCTTGGCCGCATTAGGACCTCGCGCTAGACCGTTACCCGGCCACTCACGCGTGGATGGACAGTCACCCAGCCTCTTACACCTTCATAGACCGTACCCCGGCCAGTCGCTTATGCCGACTCAATTAGATGGACTTACTTCCCGAACGTTGGGCAAGTAATCAAATTGTTTTCTCAAAACAGCAACCTCGTTGCGAATATAAAATATACCACAGAGCCGGATCCCTAAGATTTTGAGCGAGTATTTAAATCCCCTTCGAAAGGAAGATCTTAAATATAAAAATGAGTTTTGGGATCCGCTCTAACTTTTAAAATTCAATTTGAAGACTCGAAAACATTTTTAAGAATGTTTGGAGTAATGCTGATTTAATGAAATAAATCAGTCCCGATATATTAGAAAATATTTGAATATTATTATTTAAATAATATTCCCAAAAGGATAATCCTTATAAAAATAATTTGAAGTAGAAGTTTTAAAACATATACTTAAAATGAATAATAAATAACCAAAGATATACTTATACGAAAGTACGATCTTTATTTGAATAATTGAAAATAAGTTTGATTATCGAAACATTATTCTTTAATAAAATAAAGAATATTAATTAGTAAATAAACGGAGTCATAAGTCCTTGAATGAATATTCAACTAATATTCATTAATTAAAATAAACGGAGTCATAAGTCCTCAAATGAATATTCAACTAATATTCATTAATTAAAATAAAGTTATCGAATAAAACTTACTCGATTAATAGTTTTGAAAACTATATCAATATATATAAATATATATATATATATATAATATACTCGGGAACATCGACTCCCGGTTTTAGAAAATGTTCACCTTTGGTTCCCCTATACTAAGGGTATACGCAACTACTGCTTATCTCTAGCATAGGTATTATGCAACTTATAAGCAATTGAATCAATAATATATATCAAGATTACGAAACAGACATGTATATATACCATATCACATGCTCCAATATATCGCAAGATTTGCTAATTAACCACCATGCATCTATCACAAGATAATGCATATACATATGTATACATCACAACAACAGTATAACGGGTAGAAAACTTGCCTGAGTGACTGCGGGTGATAAATAGCTTGGGACGAGTCTGGTAACCTATAAACAACATATAAGTTGGAATTAAACCAAAGTCGCTTATGAATCTATACTTTAACCAATTAGACTCTAACACTCGCTTTGCGCTCAACAATTCTCTTAAGTCGCTCGAGTACCCTCGGCTCCACCATTTAATAAATTAACCATTAAGGGTTTTAAGGCGATTCTTTCGGGAGTGCCTTACTAACTGCCTAATACACTTTACATAAATGATTCATACTCCAATTAGTCCTTTAAGGTCTTTTAGTCCTTTAAGGTCTTTAACCTATGTTTCAAAGTAAGGCGAGGGGTAATGGTTCCGTTCGCGAAACGCCGTTACTTAAAACGGTCGTTTCTCCTAAACTGTACGTCGGATTCAAATGAACCACATATCAAAACGAAGCTCGTAACAATAACTATCTAATCATGGCAATGGTCAAAACCTAACAGTGAGTCCTCGGGTCCTGATTGTTAAGAACAAAACAGTCTAAAGTAAATCGGGCATTACGACGGCTATGTTTACGCGATTACCAATTTTTATTCTACTCTAAATCAACCACCAATCAACCACAATTCAACCATACAACCAAACTCCATACTTACAATGCTACAACAGCCCCAACAACTCAATATTTCCAAATTTATACTACTTCCCATCATGAACTAAAAGCTTTACTTAAGTTCTTTAACTAATCAACAAGATTTACAACTCCAAACACATCACAAAACCAACACATCTCTAAATACTCAATAATCAATCTTCTCATGAACCATACTAAACACAAAAGCTCTAAATATACAAAAGTAGGGCTAGGGTTTGAGATTATACCTTCCTTGGTGAGTAGGAGTAACTACTTAGCTTGGAATCACCCTTGAAAGTTTTTACCCAAGCTTAATCTAAACAAAAACTCAAGAACAAAATTTTAAGTTCTTCAAAAACACTATTCACCCTCTTCTTCCATGAATTTTAGGAAGAGATTGTGAAGGAATTTGAAGCTTAAACTTATAGGATAGCTATATCTATGCATAAGGAGTCTTAGATAATTACCTAACTAATTAATGAAGCTTGGAACTTGGATTTTGGTTTTTTTCTTCTTGAAATGGAAAAGAGGCCGAGAGCTTTTCTTGAAGAAAAGTGAAGTCAACTTGTCTTTTGGTGAAATGATTTGTTGGTTGGTTGTTTTTGGCTTTTGTTTTAATTATTTACTTTTTAACCATGGTGATTTTTATGTGGTTCTTAATCAACCAACAACACACTTCTCTTTGGTCATGCTTAGGTCATCAATCCTATGTCATCTTCCCATGCTTGTCCTCTTCTTATTGGTTTGATGACATCATCCTCACTAATCTCTTTGATTAGCTTCTAATTACTTGGCTAATGACCGCTGATCTGTTATACGGTTCACTTAACTTTCGTTTTCGTTTATCGTTTGAGGGATCATACCCGGGATCTTATTACTTGGGTTTCCTTAACCTTTCTCAATACATTATATTCCTTTTATGATCCTCTCTTATAATCCTTGAATTTAAATTCTTTTTATCCTGTTACCTTATACTTAATTCTTTCAGTATCTGGTGGATTTTCGGGAAAAATCAAAGTGTTTGAATTTGGATTCTGACGATCTTTATATACACTTATATATCATATAGAGTACTAATAAGATCTTAGAATAACAATAAAAGAACCCCTACATAGTGTGGTATGAAAAGTTTTCTTATTCAGCAATATCAGCAAAAACACTATTCATAAGGGTTACAAAAAGTTCAAAATTTTGGGGTTATTACATCTACCAGATTGGAAGTCAAGATGAAGAAATGAAGCAAGTCAAGACTATATTAGCTCAAGTCCTGAGAAATGCAGAAGAGAAGCTGATATCAAACTTTGTCAAGAATCACTTTGGATTCAGATTGATTCAGTAAGATTGGTAAAAGCTGCAAGGACTGTAAGTTGTAGTTAGTTGTCTAAATAAACTCTCATTGCATTTGTACTTAAATGTTTTTGACATTATCAAATCTATTAACTTGTATATTTTTCATAATTTACAAGTTGGGGGAGATTGTTAGATATATTTGTGATGTCATGTCTAATATGATGTGTTTAGTTTCAGAACTTAATATCAGGACTTATCAGGACTTACTGAAGTCAGACGTTATATCAGAACTTAAGGCATCAGAATATATATCAGGACTTAAGTGCGGGAAGACTTCAGATAAGGAATGAGGCTGATTTACAGGAGATGATCTGGACTAAAACACTTGAAGATATTTTTTAGAATTTGAAGACTAGAAGACTTGTAAAAAGATAATATCTTATTGATATATTTTAGGAGACAAAAATATATTCCATATCAATTAGAAGATATCTTGTAACTGTGTACTATATAAACACAGCTTAGGATTTACAGTATATGTGTTATCATTCACGAGAAGATTATATATTATAACCTAGCAGCTCTTAGTGATATTGTTCATCACTGAGAGAGTAGTTCAACTTACTTTGTAACAGAGCTTATTATATTGAATAAACTTGATTACTATTACATACTTGTGTTCTAAATCGATTTGATTGTATAAACATTATATTCAACCCCCTTCTATAGTGTTGTGTGACCTAACATGCTCTCTACACATATATACACACCACTGCAATATATTTGAATAGCTCTTTTCTTCTTCTTCCTCTCCTTCAAGAAACCTCATTCTTATTCTCTCACCGGAGTTGCCCCGGGGACACCGGCCCCCTCCGATTTTGTTTTACAGAAACACCACTTAGCAGCTTAACCATTCGTCCCACGCCACGTGGACTAGACTTTAGCTCACGGAAAGAAAGGAGAATATCGGGGAAGAAACAGGGTTATCATTTGCCGCTAGAAGGTGGGGTCGAACCTCCGACTCAATGGTGTCACTTTCAGCCGTGCCATTCTACCCCAAAATCCGAAAAGCTTTACACCCCAGTAAGGTTAACACCCATAATTTTAATTTAGATTTGTTTTCATACCATTCATACCTTAAAACCCTACATATTGTTGTATTTGTGGTATATTTGCCTATTTTACCCTAAAAAATGACTACAAGAAAGAGCAAGACAACTGTTTCCGGTTCATTCTACCCTACTGGCATCCCCCCTGGGATGGGGAAATGGAGGAAATAGAAGATGAGCCCCCCCCAACTAATACTTCATCACAACAGCTCCAACCAGGAGACCATAGGGCAACTATTGAGAAATTAGCCCATAAGTATGTTGAAACGTCCGCAAACCCTTGGGGAAGTATGACCCCGGAGCAGATTCAAACAGTCGTGAGTTTGTGGAAAGAAAAGAACCAACCTGAAACCCGCCCAGGGGGTCAGGAAGAGCATTCAGGGGAATCCCGTGGGTTGGTCCTGGACCGAATCGCCAAGAACCTGAAAAGGCCACCTGAGGACGCCCATGATGAAATCCGAAGAGACTCGCTCCGAGACTGGATTCGAAAGGAAGAAGAAGCCAAGGCCAAGACTAACATTGAAAAGAGAATCCATGAAGAGGAGGCAAATCTAAAAAGAAAGACACGAAGAGTTCACATCTCCTCAGACTCCGAGCCTGAAAAAGAGTCCAAACAAGAGCACATGGCCCGGGCTCTCCGGGACCTTAAGAGAAAAGTTGAGGAAGACGTGAAAGTAGGAGCAGCAACCACACCCTTCACCAAAAAACTGGAGTCCACTCCTAGAGAATATGGACTTAAGAACTTCAACTTTGACTCATTTGATGGGCTAGCAGACTCCGAGGAACACCAAAACTACTTTGAATAGATATCGAATATCTATGACTATAACGACCTCAAGAGGTTTCATTTCTTCGCATTGACACTTAAAGGAGGAGCTCAAAATAGTTTAGTAAAATCCCATCCCGGATCATCGACTCGTGGAAAGGCTTTTGCGAGATATTTCTAAAGAAATTTCGGGCAAACCGTGTGAATGAGCTATAGATGTGCCATTTGGAGACCATCCAATAAAGAAGCAAAGAATCGCTTCCTGAGTTTATCAAGAGATTTCAAGAAGTAGTCAACCAACTCCCCAATCTGGAAGAAAAGGAAGTTGTTAATATATTCCGGAGGAACCTCCACCCAATTTTTTGCGAAGGCTATGTCAAAGACCTGATTCACAGAGAGCCCCAGAGCCTCACTTCAGCCTATGCACTGGCTTCGAAATTCATTAAGGATGTTAGGTCCAAAAGATACATACAGAGGGGGTCAATGTATGTTCTTCGTTTTTCATTAATTAATGCAGTGAAAAATAAACCTCGAAAATGAAATAAACAAACACAAGGAGATTCACGGAATAATTCTTATTATTAAGAAATTAAACTGTAAAGGTTTGATTACAACTTTAAATACAAAGATCTGAAGCAACAAATATAAAAAGAACCAATACAATGTTCTATCAATCTAGGGTTCTTTTTATCACTCTATATAGCTCCTCTACCAAATGATAATCAATACATACAAAGGGGCTACATATAATGAGTGGAATAATTTGTAAGACTTAAATAAGGTGTGAATCAAATTGGGCAGCACTTCTCTCCTTAATTTCAATAAATGAAATCAACCAACTCTCCAAGAAATAAATTCTACAGAGCTTCGCTTGAATATTGAGGGGAAGTGTTATATCCAAAATGCTGCCCTTCTGATTATATTTGTGGTAGAATTTAAAAGAGATAAAGACAGGATACGTGGTCTTATGTCCATGCATTTAAATTGAACCAGGTTTATTGTGACTAGAGTAGTAGCAATTCCCTTAAAATAATTTACCAAATTTCTTAGGCGATTAGGGAGAGTTCTGTGGCGACCAGAGTAGAAAAGAGCACTTGGAGTTAGTATTCTATGGCGACTAAGGGTGGGTGTCTTTGGCGACTTACTGTAATTTTGTGCGCCGTTTTTGCTTTGGAGATTTCTTTCTATGGCGACTACATGTAGTAGTAGAAGGAAAACATTTACATGCATTTGATTTCTTTTTCTCGACAGGTACAAAGCAGAAGCAGGAGTTTGGTGTGTGGACTTCACGCGGTGACAATCCAGGAGGGAGTCACCATACGTGCCATTCACGCGCGAGTAATACAACCAACTCGAGACCTGCCTTTTTCTTTTCTTTAATTACCAACCTTTGTTTTCTTTTGTTTGAAAACTGATTATTTTCTTTTGATCAAAGCATGTGGTCCCGCGATTCTACAGAGAAGCACAAAATGAGATGCCGACTTCTTGATTCACAAATTGCAATTCATTTCTTCTATTCACTTAACACCCAAACCAATCATGCATTCATGCGAATAATTCTGGCTGACTATTTTCTTTTAATTTGATACAAATCAAATTCGGCTGTTATAATTTTTAAAATTAAATAAATAAATGATTTTACTTTCATTTTTTATTTAACTCAAAAATCATATTAATTTATTTATTCAACATTAATTGTTGATGTAAAATTAAATAAATAAATGAATTGATTTTCATTTATTCATTTAATAAAAAATTAACTATTGTATAAATAAAAACTGTAAATTCTCGATCTGTACTCCTCTGCATCTCCAAGCCTTCTAATCTCCGTGATTTTGTATCTAAAAATATTTTCAGACTCCTCGAGTACAACAACCACTTAACAGGGTTTCTAAAAATAATACTCAGTTTCCTTTCACAGATAACTGACATCTCGTGCACGGGTCTGGTTCACAGACGACTAGTTCCACACTCAGGCCTACGTATTATACCCGTACAAACCACTGTTAAGTCTTCTACCAAATATAACCAACTTCACGGGGAATCCTTGAGGTCTTCACACTGATCATGATAGCTGCTTCGAATGACTCCAACCTTATTCCTCCGATGCCTGAACATATTAATGAACTTCATACGGATCACTGTTGACATCTTCTTCACTACAGCTAAAAAAACCTTTTGTGCATATACCCAATAAACAATTTGTACTGATTCCAGTGAAACATAGATTATTTCAAAGTCCTTGTTCTATGTTGAGTTATCCAAACTAGTATTGTTGAGTTATACATACAGCTTCAAACTTGCTCAACAATCTCCCCCTATTTGACTGTTACACCTGACGTTCAAATAAACATGGAGAAGCAACTGTTTGGAGGATAACTTAACTAACCTTATCCAAAAATCTTCAATCAACTTTCAATTTTCAATCCTGGACTTGGAAATAATTCTATCTTATATCTGCCGCATCTTCTATACACATTCAGCTTCAGCAGAGAACAAATTCTTCTCTCTCTTATCTAAAGTTGAAAATAGATATGTCTTCCAAACACTGTCTTCAACAATCTTCAGATGTTCCAATAAAGCACATAGAAAACATTTTGGAATCCAGAACCAAAACCCAATAATCTATCCCCCAAGATGAAGAATCCCTTCCTTAGTACAATAAAGTTAGAAATCCCTCTTCTTAGTTTCAGAAAGACAACCAGACCATAATTTCTTTATAATCTCTCCCGCTTAGTTGAGTAATCCTTCAAAATATAGTCAGAGTAAAACCTTAGGATCAACTAACTAAGTGAAGAAATTATTTGGTAATCATTCCTCATAGTGCAAGTGTGTGATTTCTGTTTAGTGATCTCACATTGTGTTTCACTCCACTCTACACTCAAGTGTTTGTCACTCAATCTCACAGTGTGTCACTCACTCAAAGCTCCAAACAACCAAGTGTACCTGTGAGAAAATCCTTTTCAAAGAAAAGTTGCCTTCCATATTCAAGGATGGAAATTCTCAATCAAGGGATTCAGAAATGTTCCTTCTGAGAGGGGAAATTATGATTCTTTTAAGTGGCAGAATTCCTGATATCCCTCAACTTCCATGAAGAAGTATACCTCATAAACTCATCAGTTGATATCTAAGTCCTCATTTACGAGTTATTGTTTTGACTAAGTCAAAATCATATCCAGATTTGAATTCTGGGAAGATAACCAATGATCAATGATATGCCATTAGGGATCAAGGATTTCTTCTAAAGTCTGTGAGGACTTATCATAGTAACCAATTGTTAGATATATTTGAGATGTCATGTCTAATCTGTTGTGTTTAGTTTCAGAACTTCTTATCAGGACTTACTGGAAATCAGAACTTACTGAGGTCAGAACTTATATCAGAACTTAAGGCCGTCAGGATTTATATCAGGACTTAAGTGTGGGTACTTCAGATAAGGAATGCGGATGATTTGCAGGAGAGGATCTGGACTAAAATAATAGAAGATATGCATGAAGAGTTGGACAGCTAGAAGACTTGTAGAAGATAATATCTGATTGATATATTTTAGAAGACAGAATTATATTCTATATCAATTAGAAGATATCTTGTAACTGTGTACTATATAAACACAGCTTAGGGTTTACACTATATGTGTTATCATTCACGAGAAGATTATACATAGTAACCTAGCAGCTCTTAGTGATATTGTTCATCACTGAGAGAGAACATTTGTTCTATTATAACATTTATTATATTGAATATACCTGATTACTGTTACATACTTGTGTTGATAAATTGATTTGATTGTATAAATACTATATTCAACCCCCTTCTATAGTGTTGTGTGACCTAACACCAACCAGGATCATATGTTCTCATTCAAGATCAGAGATAAAGATTAGAACATGATCCAGGATTTCAACCTATTTCCATTGACCTTGATATGGTTTGACAATGATTGATGCGTCAATACCTTCCCTGTGTGTGTGAATCTCACATGTGTATTGGAAACATTTTGGTCAAGGGGTAGTGACTCTTATACAGATGCCCTGGTTGACAGGCGAATTTTTAATAGATAACATTCTGTTGGGGGAATGCACCTAGTAACTGTTTATATGCCTTTTTCAGCTCTATATCCTTTTGAGAGAATATAGATAAGCTTACAGATGTCTCAAGTTATAGATACTCCACTTCTTTGTGAGAGACAGAGCTATAGGGTTGACATTTTCTTCCTTATGTGGTGCTTCTTGGCACTATCTCCCTCATTCTCAACACAACTCCAAAACCAAATGGTAATTTTGTCTAATCACTGAGTTGATATCTCAAGAAAATTAAGTGAATTAGAGCAAAATTTGGGGGATGTATCAGAGTAAGGTAATAGAATACTGCTTGAGAAGTGTTTGGTTCTAATGACTTGGGCTAGAACCTATGAGGTTTGATAGGCTCTTAGTCAGTTCCTAAAACCACTGAGGGTGTTGAAGATCACAAACATCCAAAGTACAATATCAGAGAATTTGATGATCAAGAATAGAGTGATTTCTAGACCAGAGATCTTTTACCTTTACTTACCACAATATGGATTCATGAAGGATGTCTCAGATGATCATGCTTTCTGATTTTTTTGACAGTACAACTCAATCAAATCTCATTAGCTCAAAACATTTCAAGTTAGTCCAATACAGTTAAACACTATAGAGGAAAGAGAGTGAACATTTTTCCAAACTTATAAGACTTGCTACTTACATAAGGTAATCAGAGTATAAGAAATATATCAGGATTTAATATCCAAATATAGTATAAGCATACCAAGATCGTCAGAGTTACATATAGAATCAACATATAAGTCATACAAGCCATTAATTATGCCAAGAGTGTATCCAACAAGTATGCACCTATTGATTAGTCAACACAAGACTGAACCAATTTAAAATCTACTCCCAACATAATCATATCACAACCATTACAAGTTATGCTGCATATTTATTCTAGCACAAAACAGATAGAGTTATTCTAGCATGAACAGAGAATCAGAGTGACCAAGGAATCTGTTGTCAGTGTTATCTAGGGTCTGAAACTCAAAAATCATACAGAATTACTCAGAAACCTGATACAGTCACACAGATATAAACAGAGTATTTAAGCTAGTTGCATAGGAACTTAAGCAGGATCTAAAATTATAAATCAGAGTTATGATACGATCACAAATGAGATTACAGAGTCTTAGATCAAAGTGCAAACAATATTGAGATGTGTGTGTATGCTAAAATAGATATCAATATAATGAGTATTTGCATCAGAGTAAATATATACCATTTAAACATTCAAACAACTCATATATTGCAACAAAAACTCTAACTTACTTACCACTAGCATATAACATGTAAAGCATGGTAATCAGTTAGCTTCAAAACAAGTTTACAAACATGGATATATATAGTGAATTGATATGTAAACTTACTTTCCCCTGAAAGCATCATCATAGGGGTAGTAATGTTTACCCGCACCAAATTACATTTGTTGATTTCCAATTAATTGGAAAAATTCAACATGCCAAGTTCACTAACCAACTTTTTAAAACTAACTTCATCAAGTGGCTTCGTAAAAATATCTACAATTTGGTCCATTATGGGAACATAATGAAGTTTCACAATACCATTCGTTTTATGCTCTCGAATGAAATGATACCTTATATCAATATGTTTGGTTCTTGAATGCTGAACAAGATTGTTTGAGATTGCTATGGCACTTGTGTTGTTGCAGTAGATAGGAATATTCTTCAAAATCAAGTCCATAGTCTCGGAGTTGGTTTCTCATCCAAAGAATTTGAGAACAGCATCTTCCAGCAGCAATGTATTCAGCTTCGGCAGTAGATATAGAAACTAAATGCTGCTTCTTACTAAACCAAGAAACCACTCTTCTTCCAAGAAAGTGACAGCTTCCAGAAGTACTCTTCCGATTAATCTTACAAGCAGCGCAATCAGAATTTGTGTAGCCGATAAGATCAAAGCCCGTATCTTTAGGATACCAGATACCTAGATTAGGTGTACCCTTCAGATATCTGAAAATTCTTTTGACGGCTATCATATGAGATTCCTTCAGAACATCTTGGAACCGTGCACACAAGCATGTAGAAAACATAATATCCGGATGACTCGCAGTCAGGTAGAATAATGATCCAATCATGCCTCAATAATAAGTGATGTCCACTATCTTACCAGACTTGTCTTGATCAAGTTTTGTGGCAGTTGCCATCGAAGTCTTTGCAGGTCTTGAATCTTCTAACTAATATTTCTTCAGAAGATCTCTGATGTACTTCATTTGAAAAATGAAGATACCATCTGATTTCTGACTCACTTGGAGTCCAAGAAAGAAGTTCAACTCACCCATCATACTCATCACATACCTACTCTGCATAAGCTTAGAAAACCTTACACAAAGTGCATCATTCGTAGACCCAAATATAATGTCGTCAACATAAACTTGCACAAATATGGTATCATCTTTATGATTCTTATGAAACATAGTTTTATCTATGACACCTCTAGTGAAACCATTTTCTAGAAGAAATTCTGATAGAGTGTCATACTATGTTATGGGCGCTTGCTTTAGACCATAAAGAGCCTTGAAGAGAAAATAGACAAAATCTTCACACTAAGGATCTATGAAACCAGGGGGTTGCTCCACATGAGCCTCTTCTTCAAGCTCGCCATTCAGGAAAGCACTTTTCACATCCATCTCATATACCTTAAAGTTTGAATGTGATGCAAATGCTAAAAACATCTTGATGGCTTCAAGTCTAGCAACTGGTGCAAAGGTTTCATCGTAGTTAATCCCTTCTTCTTGAGAATATCTCTTAGCAACCAGTCTCTCCTTATTCCTAGTTACAATTCCATCTTCATCAAGCTTATTTCTGAAAACCCATTTTGTGCAAATTACTGATTTGTATTTAGGTCTGTGTACAAGCTTCCACAATTTCTCTTTCAAACTGATTGAGTTCCTCTTGCATAGAAATCACCCAATATGGATCCCTAAGAGCTTCATCTATTTTCTTTGGCTCCATTTGAGATAGAAACACAGAATAAAAACATTCATTTTCTGTAGTTCTTCTAGTCTTAACTCCACTATCAGGATTACTAAGTATCAAGTTCTGAGGGTGGTTTTTACTCCATACTCTATGTCTTGGTAGACTATCCCTTGATGACTCAGCATTTCCATAATTATGTTGTGTTTGACTACCGGATCCTTGTTCTTCTCCCTGTTCTGCTCCCCCTGAGTTGTTGCCAGCTTGATCTCCAGAATCTGAGGCTTGAGGACTAGTCCCTAAGATAGTGTGACTTGTCTCATGACCATTACCTTTAGAATCTACATCAGAATTATGATCATCAGGATCATTTCCATTTTCATTATTGTCTGGAACAACTTCAGACTCATCTTCTCCATCTGAAAGATCTTCAACGTCAAGATTATCACTATCATCTTCCTTCTGAATACTTGGGAGCTTGGCATCATCAAATGTTACATTAATGCTTTCCACAACCATTTGATCACTAATCACATACACCCTGTAAGCCTTTGACTCCAGAGAATAGCCCAGAAAGATACCTTCTTTAGCTTTAGCATCAAACTTTCCAAGATGCTCTTCGTCCTTAAGCACAAAGCACTTTCCTCCAAACACATGAAAGTATTTCACTATTGGTTTCTTATTGTCCATTAACTCATAAGGGGTCTTCTCATATACCTTGTTGATCAGGGTTCTGTTTTGAGTATAGCATGCAGTGTTAACTGCTTCAGCCCAAAAGTAAGTAGGAAGATTTGCTTCATTAAGCATAGTCCTTTCAGCTTCAACCAATGTTCGATTCTTCCTCTCAACTACTCCATTCTTTTGTGGAGTCCTTGGTGCTGAAAACTGTCTTCAGATGCCCTCTCGAAAAAGAAATCATTCAGCTTTGCATTTCTAAATTATGTTCCATTATCTGATCTAATTGTTCGCACAGGCACTCCAGCTTCTAACTCAATCTTGTTGATGTGATCAATAATCATATTAGGTGCTTCATTCTTTGAATATAAGAATAACACCCACGTGTATCTGGAATAGTCATCAACAATCACTAAGCCATATGTATTTCTTGACATAGACATGATGTTGACAGGGCCAAACAAATCCATGTGAAGGAGTTGTAGTGGTTCAGTGATTTCAGTCATTGTCTTCTTTTTATGTGATGCCCTCTTTGACTTTCCCTTCTCACATGCTTCACAAAGTCCATCAGGACTAAATTCCATCTCGGGCAATCCTCTCACAAGTTCCCTCTTAACCAAAGAATTCATGGTCTTGAAGTTCAAGTGGGAGAGCTTCTTATGCCATAACCAACTTTCATCTGGAGAAGCTTTATTGTAGAAGCACATTACTTGAATTACAGAAGGGGGGTTGAATGGAATTCTTGAACCTTTTTCTTGAAATAAAAATGTTCAACTCGAATATAGATATAATGTTTTGATTAGCACAATGCGGAATAGAAACTTAATAGAATCAAAACATAAGTAATTAAAAACAAGAGTCTTTAAAAACTTTCTGGTGGATTTAAACAATTCCACCAGAGATATATATAATATATCGAGAGGACTCTGTGTGCAGGAATGCTCACAGCTGCTTACAAATTGAACTACTGAGAATACAGGAAATGCTAATGATTCTGCTTACAAAGATTTCTCTGTTTTTGTATTTCTCAGCTATCTCAGTTATTTTTCTATTTGCTACTCTCTTGGTTTATATAATACCAAGATTACAAAGTCAAAAAGACTGAACAGATATAAAAACTATCAGTCTTAAGCTTTGCTGCTTTTCATCCTCTATTACCCAGTTAATGGGCTTCCACAGTGTGTTTGTATACATCTCGACGGCTGTGTGTCAGCTTTCACTGTTCAACTGATCATCCGTCGACTTTCAGAACATCCGTTGATGGTTTAAATGATCATCCGTCAACTGCTATATTAAACATCGGTTGATAGTCATTTGATCATCCATCAATGGCTTTGTTAATCATCCGTCGGTAGCTATTTTGGCACTTGACTCTATTTCACTTATGCAGAATTACAAGACATCATTTATGTACAATTAATCAACCTATTCTGCATATCTAGTTAAAGTCAACATGACTTATATGCTACTACAGATTCTATACAAAGGTACATACATAACTGTGCTACAAACTTATTATTACATAAGCTACTCACTCGATGGATAATAAGTTAATCATCCGTCGGGACTATAATGAGTTATCCGTCGGGACTATAATTCTTATCCGTCGAGTGCTACATAATTTCACTAAGTAAAATCTACTTAGATGTTTTGTTTATGAAATCATCAAGTACACAACATATGCACAACAATCTCCCCCAATTTATGTCTACTGGAATTGTAGCCATAAATTAAGAGATACTTGATGATAACAAAACATCCAGAACATACATCTTTAAAGATAAGTAGATAAACTGAAAGTGCTTCAATTAAACAAAATGTACAAGGTTTGGCTCACAGTCAATTTAAGATGCTCCTCTAGCCTAAGCAGATTTTTCTAGTTCCTTGAAGGTCTGGATCTTCTTCCAAGCTTTCTGTTATTTTCCTCAATTTAATTCTGGAGCTGCCTGTGGAATTCCAGTTCATCATATTCTGAGAGATCTAGCTTTTCTTGCATTTCCAAGAGAGTCTCATTGCTAGAGATACTCAGTTGGTCTTCTAATCTGAAGAATCTTCTCACACCCTTGTCATCCATGAATTCCATCAGTCAGTAGGACCTTAGATGCACTCTTCTCCCTGTATATGGGATGATTACTGTCTTTGGGAGTGCATCTTTAGCTCTAACACTCCCCAGCTCTTCAATCTTCTTCAATACTAGTCTTCTTGCAGTTACATTGAACCCAAAGGTTTTCTTGAAGGATGAATAGACTTTAATCAGCACAGCTTGGCTTTCTTGAAGAATCCTGTGAAGTGGCCACTAAATCTCCCTTCCTCCTTTGTACTTGAACACCAACCTTTCAGGTAGGTTTCTGTATGCATCAATTGCCCTTACTTCATCCAGTTCATCCAGATAAAGATTTAGATCTGAAAATTCTTTGATGTCACACAAGTACAAGTAGTCTCCCCTATTGACCTTGGGTTGAGCTTTAACTACTGACTTGGATTTGAGAGGTAACAGCTTCACTTTCTTGACTGCCCTTAACTTTGTCCTTTTTGGCTTGCTAAGGATTTGTAGGCTGAAGTCAGGAATTGGTAGATTATCCCACTCTATTGGCTCATCCTTTGGCACAATAGGTTCACCATGTATGTTCCTATAGGGATCCACCACCCTTATGTCTTCAAATACCACAGAGGGCTTTGATGCTTGAGTTGTAGCTGGTGTGGATTCCTTAGGAAATTGATCTTCCAATTCCTTGTCAACAACATCCAGTTTCCTTTTTGTTCTTCTAGCCAATTCTTTCTTCCTTGGGGATTTCTTCTGTTCTTCAATTTTCTTCTTTGATTCAGCAGCTTCAGATGGTTGAGAGGGAATTTGTTGAGAAGAATTTACAGCCTGTAGCTTAGCCAAGATAGCAATATGTTCTTTCTTTTGTTTAGACTTCTTTGCATCTAGAGCAGCTTGCCTCTTTTCCTGCTTTAATCTGGCTTTTTTTTCTTTCTTTGCTTGAGCAAATTGTGGATGTCCAGCTACCACACAAATTTCCTTTCCATTTCTGAATATCTTAGCAATTCTCCTTTTTGAAGCTGAATCAGCTGGATCTTTATAGAAGACAATAGATCTTGACAGAAGCTTCTTTTCATCAGGCTTGGGTGTCTCATACACAGTGTCCATGGGGTTCTTCCAAGATGATTTTGGATAATTTGCCCTTGGTTTAAGAATTGTTTCAGCCTTTGTAGACTTGATGCAGGAAGATTGTCCTTTTTCCAGATAGTTCATGCTTATCTCATTCACACTGATTGGTTTGACATGAGAGTGATGGATGGCTGAGTTAACTGGCTCCTTGACTAGTTCAAACTTTTTCTGTATCTCCTCATCAATCTTATTCCAGTTGATCAAACTCAACTTTCCTTTTTCAGCAACTTTCAAATTTGTTGCTACTGCTTTAATTAGATCTATACCATCTGCAACTGTTGACTTGGAGACAGTAATTGAAAGTACAATTACTTTGCTGATTTATACTTGAAGTTTCTCCCCCTCAGTTGGTCCTTTCTCCCCCTTACTTGATTCTCTCTCCCCCTTTTTGTTATAATCAAGTTGAGGAGTTAGACCTTGTGCTTTAGCCAGTTGCATGAGAAGATTTGTCCGAGTCTGTTGATTTTGAAGAAGGATAGCCACTAAATTCTCAATAACTTGAACTCTGTCTTCCAGCTTGGCTAGCTTCTTTTCAGAATCTGATTCTCTCCTCAGTCTCAGTAATAGATCTTGCATGGTACCATATGGCATTACTGAATCCAGCTTCTCAGAATTATAAGTTTTCAAGTCAGCTATATCTCTTTTTAGTTCATCCACACTCAGATTATGTCTTAAGTGCTAGATCTTCATGAGATGTAGAGAGTCTAGGTAAGCTTGAAGAATAGCCTTGGTACCAGCATCTGAAGTTTCCTGAAGGGCCTTTTGAATAGCCATCATTTGCTTGACCAAAGATACACCAAATTGTCCTGGTGTAGATTCCTTTGTCCATGCCCATCCAGGTAAATTTGAAACAGAACTTGGGCCTTCATCTCCCCCTAAGTTCATGCTTCCATCCAAAGAATCAGAGTCATCATCATTAGAATTTACTCCAAATTCTTCAGATAGCTCACCAGCTTGAGAAGGCATCCTATTGACAGCAGCTTTATCTCTTTGAAGAGATTCTGAGGTGTGTACTAAATTCAAAGTGTGTTTTGCCTCTATATTGTCCCGAGCAGCCAACAATTGATAGGCTGATACAGGATGAGTAAAAGTGTCAGCATCCAAGGAAATGTTATCAATTTCAGCTTTGTAATGTTGCTGAAATTGTCTTTCCTTTTTAGCATCATCCACAATCATTGACTCACTAGCAATGGCTGGATCCACCCTTATTTCTTCTGTACCTGCCTTTCTCTCATAATCTCTCTTTTGTTGTATCAGGGTCTCACCCTGGCTCCCCACCCTTACACCCTCACCTTCACCTACTAAGGTGGGACTCCTCTCACTCACTTTTGCCAATCCTGAATAAATGGATTGCTGAGATTCACTATTTTCCTCTCCTTTTACCTGGGAGCAACCCAGCCTCTCACTCAATGCACTCTCCTCTCTCAGTCCTAAGAGTGACTATATTACCACTAAATCTTCTGTACTAGAAATAATTGAAGTTTGACGTTGTGCAGAGACACTCGACGGATAAGTGATATCCATCGGGTGAGTGGTAAAGCTATCCGACGAATAACTTGTAATAACTCGAATTTTTGAGACCCTGTAAAATGTTGAAAACTTTTGAGCCCATACTATATAGTGCATAAGAAAATGAGTTTCGGAATAGATATTACGACTATACGTACCAAATAAGTGTATGTAAACGCTATTAGTTTTCGAAGAAAACGAACTTTGAAAAACAACTGTAATTACGACTTATCAAGGACTACGAGATTCACAATATAATTACGAGATTAAAATCCTATGGATTTATATTCAATTAGGATAAATAAAAATATAAGGAATAGAAACAAAAAGAATTACATTGCGAACCATTTACGAATAAGTATTGCGGAGAACGTTTAAGTAACCGAGCGAACGCGTAAATGATTAATTAAACCATGGTAAGGAAGTAACCATGGTTACTTCATCAAATAGTAAGCTAACCCTAGGATGACCAAGCTAGCTAGCAAATAGTGTGCTAAGGAGCTAACCTTGTAGTTTAGCTTGCAAGCTAGCAAGATACAAAGATTTCTCCATGGATTTGGAGACAAGGAATAAACCTAAGCTATCCTAGGAAGAATAAAGATCAACTTGCAAAGATATCAAGTCACCTTCCAAGAAGCAACCTAGAATTCATCCAAGAGAAGCAACCAAGGGCTATAAATACCCCCCCCCCAAAAGCTCCCATTCGGCTATTTTGAAGAAAATAGAGAAATTGCAATTCAAAACTTCAAGCTCTAGTTCTTGTAAAATCCCACAATTATTTCCCAAGCCTCCTAGAAACTAAACTAAGGTAATAAAAATCTTTCATCTCTTTTTATCAAGGTTTGATGGGTGGAATAAATTCAAGAAGCTCACTAGTGAATAGTGTGAATAGTAACCTCTCTTTGGTTTCTTGATTTTAATGGTGGTTTTAGGTTCCAAAAATCATACCAAGCACTTCCAAGCCTCCACCATTCTCAAGAACACATCTCAAGCTTTCAAGAAAGGTAAAAATCTTTGGCCTAACTTTATTTAAGGTTCATCTTTAAGATCCATTTAGTGGGTGTTAGTAAACCTAGCTTACTAAGTGTTGTTTATGAAATCTTGATGATTAAGTTAAGTAGATTTAAGGTTGGTTGTTTTTGCCTCAAGAACATGATGTTCTTGAGAGGATTTTGTGTGTTTATGATGATATGATGATTGTTGGTGGTTTTGTTGATAGTTAAGGCATAAACGAAACCCCGATCGTAAACGTAACTTCGTAAAAACAACAAACCATAACTTTAAGTTTCTGCAGAAAGTCTCGACGTTTTAAACTGTAGATTCTTGAGAAATAACCTTTGTCTAAGATAGAAAATGTTATAAGGATCTTTTAGGCGCTTGAATCGCTTAATTCCGAATTACGGATCAAAAGATATGATCGTTTTAGTAAAAGTGTTTTACGCGACAAAAACTGCTACAAATCACGAACTTTGAAAATATAAAGGATAGACTTAAAAGTATTCATAAATCATAAAAGTTTTACATACAGTAACATGTGGAGTTTCCTAACTGTCATAAAAATTTTAAGTGAAAATAATGATTTCTCAATTTTATAAAAATGTCGGAGCCGGGACCGCGCGAGTAGAAACTATAATAATCCTTAAGCGGAGCCGACAACGATAATGAGAATGAACTCAAGATACTTAGGAAAATCAAGTGACCATAAAGTGTTTATGACTTAACAGAAATGTTAAGGGTAGTATGAGTTGAGAGGGTGTATAATGAGTAGCGCATGAGTGCGAATTACCGTGAATTAGGACGGAACCTAACGAAATGAAATGTGTTTATGGTTATAGATTTCTGAGCGGAACCTAGAAGCATCCTCCACCTCAAGATACCCAGGCAAGTTTACAAACCCAACTCCAATTTACTGTTGTGTTGTGAAAGGATTATTTTACTATCATCGCATAAATACTATGTTTGCCATGATACGTAGTTTTGAATTTTCGCATGATATAGCGATGTTGTACGATAAGTATATATCGTGAGATGTTATTTCGCTTTAAGCGTAATGTATGATAGAAGACCGAGGGTCGGTCGGGATTTAAGATAAAACCCGGGAATCATTCCGGAGATATTATAGAACGAATATAAGTCCATAATAGTACGTTTTAAAGGGACTCATCGTCCACTTACGAAACATTAAAACACCTCGAACTTTTAAAACGATTTCCCAATGAGCATATTCCCTCAACTATATTTTATTGATTCGGATATTAAATATTATATACGTATTCCTTTATTATAGGAGTAGTATACTTCAACGTTTATTTATTTCAACCCGATTAATCATTATAGATTATTAATTATGTAAACGCAAACTAGTTGAGGAACACTATTTAAATAAATCTTTTAAAAGAATAACTCATTCGAGGTATGATGAATATCAATTATCATTTAATTATTTATAGACTACTATTTAATTAATGAATATTTATTTAAGGATTGTTATTGATTTAAAGATCATAGATCCTGATATACCTTCTGATTTAGAAGTATCATTCGAATAATTTCAGATCGTCGGTGAATATTATCCCGACTTATTATTATATTGAATATAGTTTCAAGAAGAAACTTTTCCCCTTATTAATTATCTGTTGACAACGGTCAACTCACATCCCTAGTACTTCCTCCGAAATTCTCGAAAGTACGTATATACATATATATACACTTATATTCTAAAAAGCTAAATTATCTCTATCAACAAGCAAAACGCTTAGGGAACTTCGATGTGGTTCAAGTTCCCGGGATGGATAGAATTCTGTTGAAGGACAATGGAGGGGTAGACTCTGGTACTACATGTGCTGGATGGGCTACCAAAGGTACCGCAGGCGAAGGTACTTTGTGTACTCAGGAACTTGTGAAGTATGTGTATACCCGAAAATGGGACACGTAGCCCAAATGCGGCCAGGCTGATACCCGAGAGATGACGGTATTAGTCCTTTTACTAGTAAAGAAGGTTACTTTCCGTAGGATGACTGATCATCGTATGCGGTGGCTCCTGTGAGATGTCCAAAATCTTCCAATTGGAATTGATATGCAATACCGTAACCCAAGCCTAGGTGCTGGGATTACTATTAAGGTATTCGCAGGTTATAAAAACCCCTTAAAAGAATTATTCTCATAAGAAGGTGTGGGACACCGAGAAATCTACTTTTAAATAAAACATATATATAATATATGATGTTATTATACAGTCATTTTCATACTGTACATTATTATGTTAAGCATCTTAGCTCACACTTGTTTTCTTAAATTGACACAACACAACAGTGAATCAAGATGCCTGCCATGAGAACCACAGCCAGGAAACGGGTAGGAAATGGCCAGTTGTTCCGTAGATTGTTTGGTGCAGTACCTCAGGTAGTCGGAATAAGCTGGATTAGTTTTCAGTTGTTTAAAGTTCGGCTTATTTATAAGTATGGTTTATGTAAAATAAGAAATAAGAAGCGTATATTCGGCCGGCGGATTAACCTTACTTAAAGGTCACCCCCGGTAAGACTAATTACATTTGGGTTGTAATAAAATTCTCTAGTAATGATGGTTCGTTTCCAAGACAATAACCTGTAGTGTGTGTGTGTTAAGTGTGGGGTCGTGAAGCGTGAGTATTTACATATTGTAGTGTGAGTTTAGATAGTGTGGCTTCCAAGACTCCTGACCCCGGGTTTTGGGGCACCACAGAAATGGTATCAGAGCCTTAGGTTATCAAATCTTGGAAATGATAGGATATAAAATATGTAGACCTAAGAATAATAAAACAATCAATTAAAGCTCAAGTCGAGTTCTTCGTCGGGCTACACGGGTAGTCTTGACTATTTTACCCTCAAGGGAATTCCAACTCTAAGTTAGTAAAACCTTGCCTATTGTGTCAGGTACCAGTGGAGCCTAGGAGGGAGGTTGACCCTGTTGATGATTTGATGATTCCTGAGCATAACCCTATTCCCGAGCCAGAGAGCCCACCCATTGATGATTCAGACGATGACCCTACTGAGGATGTCCTAGAGGAGGAGACTGATCTTCCTGTCCCCATAGCTAATGGCGTAGTATGGAGAGATGTAGAGATGTACCCACACCAGGCTATTCGCTCTTCTACACCACCCCCAGGGATCCAGAGCCCTATGTCCTATACTGATGACGATGATGAGGAGGCGATACGCGTACAGTTCCATGAGGTCCAGAACATATCCTCTAGCGACCCAGACTCACCTCTACCACCACCGGCGACCATGCATGTAGTCGTACACGACTGGGTAGTGAGTCAGCTTAGCGCTGAGATCACGGCGGCATCTGCCCGCATTGCTGAATTATGCCAGGCACTGACAGCTGAGAGAGCTACCCGACTAGGATACCCCGGAGACTTCAGAGCTGCTTCCCCAGCCATAGACCTTAGAGAGATCGATGGGATCGAGCTCCGTACCAGGGTTCAGATGAGGATGACATCAGTGGGAGGATACATCCCGGTAGTCGATGCAGAGATGATGATTGCAGGAGCGATGAGGAGGGTGCGTGACCTCACTCGCAGTGATAGTGACTGAGAGATTAGTGACTAGATGTAGACCTTGAAGAAGGCTGAGTGACTTGTCACCAATTTTGATAGGATTGCTAGTACTAGATAGCGTTCCTAGCCTTTCAGGGTACACGGCTTATGTATTTTCCTTTCAGTATTTAGAACTAGCAGTGATAGATTGTAATCAGGCATGTATGAACTCGGCTAGTTGTTTCATCCCCAAGATATAGTTGGGAGATCTTATGAATATATATCGAAGCATTTATTAAAGAATTGATGTCTATATTGATGCACTTTATAAAACCTGTTAAGTAATAAATGACATGCTTATATATGAATAAAATAACCTAACTGTCATAATCATGTGACCAATTTTCCTTATCAGAATAATGCCACCCCGTAGAAGAGGAACCAGGGCACAGCCCGCAGAGGCTATTAACTAACAACGAGGTGACCCAGTAGTAAATGAGGAAAGTGAAGAAGACATAGACTATAATGAATATGATGAGGAAGAATATGTAGAAGAAGAGGCTGAGGATACCCATCAGGGAGGGAACCCCGTAAATGAATTTATGGAACTGCTAAGAGCAAATCTGAACCAACAGCCTATTCCACCACAGCCCCCTGCTGCCCAACAGACTGCAGCTACTGTCTTTAGAGCCTTCAAGTCTCTCAAACCCCCAGAGTTTCTAGGATCTGCTGACCCCGTTGAAGCACGGGCCTGGCTCAAAGAGATAGAAAAGTCCTTCGAGATACTAGGAGTTGAGGAACGACATAAGACCATTTTCGCTTCTTACATGTTGAAAGGAGAAGCTAACTATTGGTGGGAGTCCAAATGAAACCTAGAAACTGATGCTGTGATCCCATGGGATAGATTTACCCGACTGTTCTTAGACAAGTACTTCCCTAGGTTTATGGAAACCCAGATGGAGATTAGGTTTCTGGAGTTGAAACAGGATAAGATGACTGTGGCAGAATATGAGGCCAAATTTACTGAATTGTCTTGATTTGTGCTTGAGTTTGTGAATACTGAAGAAAAGAAAGCGCGAAGGTTCCAGCTTGGTCTGAAACAATGGATACAGAACCGAGTAGCAGTGTTAGAACTGACAGACTATGCCACCTTAGTACAGAAAGCCTCGATTGTTGAAGCTGGTAGTGAGCAGACTGTGAAAGAAAAGGAGAATAGGAAGAGGAAGATAGGAAGCCAAGGAATAGGAACCGGAAATAGGAGCCTTCCAAGTAGGTTCGTCAGGGGAGCGGTGTCCCAATCTGTAAGAGGCCCCGGATTCAGAAAGACCCCAAGGGAGAGCGTTGGCCAGGGCGGCGGACAATCTAGGGCAACATTTTATAGCCAACCACGTGCCCCAATACCAGAATGTTAAACCTGTAAGAAGAGGCACCTTGGAGTGTGTAACCAGACAAGAGCCCCTCTGAGATGTTACCTGTGTGACCAAATCGGGCACCTTGCCAACAGTTGCACCCGACCCAAAGTAACGTGTTTCCAATGTGGGAAGGTAGGACACATGAAGCGGGATTTCCCAACGTTGAAGCCCCCAACCTCAGGAATGAGTAGAGCTGCATCTAACCGACCTCCAGCCGCTAGGACCTTCAACATGACTGTTCAGGATGCTGTCCGAAACACTGACATGATAGCAGGTACCTTTTTGTTAAATTCCGAACATGCAAATGTCCTATTTGATTCTGGAGCAACCAAGTCTTTTATATCTCAAGATTTTGCTAGCAAGTTAAAACTTAATGTCATACCCTTATGTGAGGTATTACAAGTGGAAATAGCAAACAAAGAAATAATCCCTGTAAATCAAATATACCCTAAGTGCAAGCTGAAATTAGAAGAGAAGATCTTCGAGGTCGACTTAATACCATTCGCGTTAGGAGAATTTGATGTGATCTTAGGAATGGATTGGTTATCCCGTAACGGAGCACAAATAGATTGTGAACAGAAGAAAGTTAAGATAAGAGTGCAGAATGATAAAGAAGTAGTGTTTAAAGGTCAACGACAGAACCAGAAATTTTTGACCATGCTTCAAGCAAAAAGATTATTGAGGAAAGGTAACGAGGCCTATTTGGCTTATGTGATAGATACCCAGAAGGAGGTCCCCAACATACAGGACATACCCATATTAAACGAATTCGAGGATGTATTTCCAGAAAACTTACCAGGATTACCACCAGACAGAGATATAGAGTTCGCTATAGAGTTAGCACCAGGGACGACACCCGTATCCAAGGCCCCATATAGGTTAGCCCCAGTTGAGATGAAAGAACTAGCTTCTCAACTGCAAGAATTATTAGATAACGGAATGATAAGGCCTAGTGTGTCACCATGGGGAGCACCAGTACTATTCGTAAAGAAAAAGGACGGCAGCATGAGATTATGTATAGACTATCGAGAGCTGAATAAGCTGACTATAAAGAATAGGTACCCTCTTCCCATAATTGACGACCTATTCGGCCAACTCAAAGGAGCTGTACATTTTTCCAAAATAGATTTAAGGACATGATATCACCAGTTGAAAATCAAACCGGAAGATATACCAAAGACTGCTTTTCGCACTATGTATGGACACTATGAGTTCTTAGTCATGTCGTTTGGATTAACCAATGCACCCGCAGCCTTTATGGATTTGATGAACAGAGTGTTCAAAAAGTACCTGGACATATGTGTGATAGTTTTTATAGATGATATTCTGATCTACTCAAGGACAGGGCAAGAACATGCGGAACATTTGAGGATAGTCTTAGAAATCTTGAGGAATGAGAAGTTGTATGCCAAGTTTTCGAAGTGCGAATTTTGGCTGAGAGAAGTTCAGTTTTTAGGACATGTGGTGAGTAGCAAAGGAGTTTTAGTTGACCCCGCAAAGATAGAGGCGGTATCCAATTGGGAAAGACCAGCAACCCCGATAGAGGTTAGGAGTTTCGTAGGTTTAGCAGGTTATTACCGGAGATTCGTGCAAGACTTCGCTAAGATAGCCGGTCCACTGACTAGACTTACCCGGAAGGCAGAAAAGTTCGTATGGACGGAAAAGTGTGAAGAGAGTTTTCAAGAACTGAAAAAGAGGCTGGTGTCAGCACCAGTGCTCGCTCTTCCCGATGGAAAGGTAGAGTTTGTGATATACAGCGACGCATCACTTAAAGGATTAGGATGTGTACTAATGCAGCACGGCAAGGTTATAGCGTATGCCTCTCGACAATTGGAGTATGAGAGCCGATACCCTACGCATGACCTAGAATTAGCAGCCATAGTATTTGTCCTAAAAATTTGGAGACATTACCTATACGGTGAGAAATGCGAGATCTATACTGACCATAAAAGCCTCCAATATATTTTTACTCAGAAGGAACTAAACATGAGACAGAGGAGATGGTTAGAGTTGATAAAGGACTACGACTGTGAAATTTTGTATCACCCGGGTAAAGCCAATGTGGTGGCTGACGCCCTTAGTAGGAAGGAATGACTCAAGATGATAATGACATCGGAGGAATTAGTTAAGGAATTTGAGAAGATGGAAATCGACGTAAGAATGACCGGTAAGGGCACGGAAGGATTATTTGAGATTAAGCTAGTACCAGAACTGACTACAAAGATACCAGTATGTCAGGAAAAGAAGATGAGCGAGGAAAAAGGGACATTGACCGGTGAGGAAGTGAGATGCGAGAAGGATGAGGAAGGGATCATGAGGTATGCATCCCGGATTTGGATTCCGAATGTGCAAGAATTAAAGGACGAGCTGTTGCATGAAGGGCACAGCTCTAGATATTCAATCCACCCAGGAAGTACAAAAATGTACCGTGACCTTAAGGAATATTATTAGTGGCCTAACATGAAGAGAGAAGTAGCGGAGTGGGTTAGCAAGTGCTTGACATGCCAAAGAGTGAAGGCGGAACACCAGCGACCTAGTGGACTGTTACGACCCCTAGAAATTCTGGAATGGAAATGGGAACACATAGCCATGGATTTTGTGACAGGCTTACCTAGGATAAAGACCAATCACGATGCTATATGGGTTATCATTGATAGACTGACCAAGTCCGCACACTTCTTACCAATCAACGAAAGGTACACCGTAGACAAGTTGGTAGATATTTACTTAAAGGAAATTGTAATAAGACACGGCGTTCCTGTAGCCATAGTGTCAGATAGAGACCCGAGATTTAATTCCCGATTTTGGAGAAACTTCCAGGAATGTGTAGGCACCAGACTAAACATGAGTACCGCTTACCACCCCAGACGGATGGACAAAGCGAAAGGACTATACAGACCCTAGAAGATATGCTGCGAGTATGTGCCATCGACTTCAAAGGAAATTGGGATGATCACTTACCCCTGATAGAATTTTCTTACAACAATAGCTATCACGCTAGCATAGGAATGCCCCCGTATGAAGCTCTTTACGGGAGAAGATGTCGCTCTCCCCTGTGTTGGGATGAAGTTGGAGAACACAAGCTATTTGGACCAGAGTTAGTCCAGCAGACCAGAGAAATGGTGAAACTCATCAGGATGAGACTGGAAGCAGCCCAGGACAGACAAAAGAAGTACGCCGATCAGACCAGGAAGGATAGGGAATATGAAGTAGGAGAATCGGTGTTATTGAAGGTATCTCCGTGGAAAGGAGTGATGAGATTTGGAAAGAAAGGGAAGCTGAGTCCCAGATTCATAGGACCCTTTGAAATTTTGAGGAGGATAGGACCTCTAGCTTACGAGCTCGCCTTGACTCCTAATTTGCAATAAGTACATAACGTGTTTCACGTATCTATGTTGAGAAAGTACCATGCCGATGCCCGACATGTAATAGAATACGAGCAGGTAGATTTACAACCAGATCTGACCTACATCGAGCAACCAGTTAGGATAATGGACCAGAAAGAACAAGTGCTGAGGAACAAAACGGTGAAGCTAGTTAGGATCTTGTGGAGAAATCAAAATGTTGAGGAATCAACTTGGGAACTTGAAGACACCATGAGGAATAGATATCCCCACTTATTTTCTAATTGATTCCGGGACGGAATCCTTGTTAGAGGGGAAGACTGTAATAACTCGAATTTTTGAGACCCTGTAAAACGTTTAATGAATACTAACCCTGACAGACGGGAAAACATTTGAGCCCACACTATATAGTGCATAAGAAAATGAGTTTCGAAATAGATATTACGACTATACGTACCAAATAAGTGTATGTAAACGCTATTAGTTTTCAAAGAAAACGAACTTTGAAAAACAACCGTAATTACGACTTATCAAGGACTACGGGAATCACAATATAATTACGAGATTAAAATCCTACGGATTTATAATCAATTAGGATAAATAAAAATATAAGGAATAGAAACGAAAAGAATTACATTGCGAACCATTTACGAATAAGTATTGCGGAGAACGTTTAAGTAACCGAGCGAACGCGTAAATGATTAATTAAACGTAACGCACTAACTAAACCATGGTAAGGAAGTAACCATGGTTACTTCATCAAATCGTAATCTAACCCTAGGATGACCAAGCTAGCTAGCAAATAGTGTGCTAAGGAGCTAACCTTGTAGTTTAGCTTGTAAGCAAGCAAGCTACAAAGATTTGTCCATGGATTTGGAGATAAGGAATAAACCTAAGCTATCCTAGGAAGAATAAAGATCAACTTGCAAAGATATCAAGTCACCTTCCAAGAAGCAACCTAGAATTCATCCAAGAGAAGCAACCAAGGGCTATAAGTACCCCCCCCACCCCCCAAAAGCTCTCATTCGGCTATTTTGAAGAAAATAGAGAAATTGCAATTCAAAACTTCAAGCTCTAGTTCTTGTAAAATCCCACAATTATTTCCCAAGCCTCCTAGCAACTAAACTAAGGTAAGAAAAATCTTTCATCTCTTTTTATCAAGGTTTGATGGGTGGAATAAATTCAAGAAACTCACTAGTGAATAGTGTGAATAGTAACCACTCTTTGGTTTCTTGATTTTAATGGTGGTTTTAGGTTCCAAAAATCATACCAAGCACTTCCAAGCCTCCACCATCCTCAAGAACACATCTCAAGCTTTCAAGAAAGGTAAAAATCTTTGGCCTAACTTTATTTAAGGTTCATGTTTAAGATCCATTTAGTGGGTGTTAGTAAACCTAGCTTACTAAGTGTTGTTTATGAAATCTTGATGATTAAGTTAAGTAGATTTAAGGTTGATTGTTGTTGCCTCAAGAACATGATGTTATTGAGAGGAGTTTGTGTGTTGTTGATGATATGATGATTTTTGGTGGTTGTGTTGATAGTTAAGGCATAAACGAAACCCCGATCGTAAACGTAACTTCGTAAAAATAACAAACCATAACTTTAAGTTTCTGCAGAAAGTCTCGAAGTTGTAAACTGTATATTCTTGAGAAATAACCTTTTTTTAATATAGACAATGTTATAAGGATCGTTTAGGCGCTTGAATCGCTTAATTTCGATTTACGGATCAAAAGATATGATCATTTATTAAAAGTGTTTTACGCGACAAAAACTGCTACAAATCACGAACTATGAAAATATAAAGGATAGACTTAAAAGTATTCATAAATCATAAAAGTTTTACAGAGAGTAACATGTGGAGTTTCCTAACTGTCATAAAAATTTTAAGTGAAAATAATGATTTCTCAATTTTATAAATATGTCGGAGCCGGGACCGCGCAAGTAGAAACCGTAAGAGTCCTTAAGCGGAGCCGACAACGATAATGAGAATGAACTCAAGATACTTAAGAAAATGAAGTGACCATAAAGTGTTTATGACTTAAAAGAAATGTTAAGGGTAGTATGAGTTGAGAGGGTGTATAATGAGTAGCGCATGAGTGCGAATTACCGTGAATTAGGACGGAACCTAACGAAATGAAATGTGTTTATGGTTATAGATTTCCGAGCGGAACCTAGAAGCATCCTCCACCTCGAGATACCCAGGCAAGTTTACAAACCCAACTCCATTTTACTGTTGTGTTGTGAAAGGATTGTTTTACTATCATCGCATAAATACTATGTTTGCCATGATACGTAGTTTGAATTTTCGCATGATATAACGATGTTGTACGATAAGTATATATCGTGAAATGTTATTTCGCTTTAAGCGTAATGTATGATAGAAGACCGAGGGTCGGTCGGGATTTAAGATAAAACCCGGGAATCGTTCCGGAGATATTATAGGACGGATATAAGTCCATAATAGTACGTTTTAAAGGGACTCATTGTCCACTTACGAAACATTAAAACACCTCGAACTTTTAAAACGATTTCCCAATGAGCATATTCCCTCAACTATATTTTATTGATTCGGATATTAAATATTATATACGTATTCCTTTATTATAGGAGTAGTATACTTCAACGTTTATTTATTTCAACCCGATTAATCATTATAGATTATTAATTATGTAAACGCAAACTAGTTGAGGACACTATTTAAATAAATCTTTTAAAAGAATAACTCATTCGAGGTATGATGAATATCAATTATCATTTAATTATTTATAGACTACTATTTAATTAATGAATATTTATTTAAGGATTGTTATTGATTTAAAGATCATAGATCTTGATATACCTTCTGATTTAGAAGTATCATTCGAATAATTTCAGATCGTCGGTGAATATTATCCCGACTTATTATTATATTGAATATAGTTTCAAGAAGAAACTTTTCCCCTTATTAATTATTCATTGACAACGGTCAACTCACATCCCTAGTACTTCCCCCGAAATTCTCGGAAGTACGTATATACATATATATACACTTATATTCTAAAAAGATAAATTATCTCTATCAACAAGCAAAACGCTTGGGGAACTTCGATGTGGTTCAAGTTCCCGGGATGGATAGAATTATGTTGAAGGACAATGGAGGGGTAGACTCTGGTACTATGTGTGCTGGATGGGCTACCAAAGGTATCGCAGGCGAAGGTACTTTGTGTACTCAGGAACTTGTGAAGTATGTGTATACACGAAAATGGGACACGTAGCCCGAATGCGGCCAGGGTGATACCCGAGAGATGACGGTATTAGTACTTTTACTAGTAAAGAAGGTTACTTTCCGTAGGATGATTGATCATCGTATGCGGTGGCTCCTGTGAGATGTCTAAAATCTTCTAATTGGAATTAATATGCAATACCGTAACCCAAGCCTAGGTGTTGGGATTACTATTAAGGTATTCGCAGGTTATAAAAACCCCTTAAAATAATTATTCTCATAAGAAGGTGTGGGACACCGAGAAATCTACTTTTAAATAAAACATATATATAATATATGATGTTATTATACAGTCATTTTCATAATGTACATTATTCTGCTGAGCATCTTAGCTCATACTTGTTTTCTTAAATTGACACAACACAACAGTGAATCAACATGCCTGCCATGAGAACCACAGCCAGGAAACGGGTAGGAAATGGCCAGTTGTTCCGTAGATTGTTTGGTGCAGTACCTCAGGTAGTCGGAATAAGCTGGATTAGTTTTCAGTTGTTTATAGTTCGGCTTATTTATAAGTATGGTTTATGTAAAATAAGAAATAAGAAGCGTATATTCGGCCGGCGGATTAACCTTACTTAAAGGTCACCCCCGGTAAGACTAATTACATTTGGGTTGTAATAAAATTCTCTAGTAATGATGGTTCGTTTCCAAGATAATAACCTGTAGTGTGTGTGTGTTAAGTGTGGGGTCGTGAAGCGTGAGTATTTACATATTGTAGTGTGAGTTGTGTGAGTTTAGATAGCGTGGCTTCCGAGACTCCTGACCCCGGGTTTTGGGGAGCCACATAACTGCTGTTAAGCTTATCCGTCGGGATACAATCACTACTCGACGGATGAGCAATATCCATCGAGAGAGTAGAAATAAATGAGGTGGGAAGATAAACTATTGTTGACTCTGTGTTGATTGAAGTTATTTGAGGCACAGATATCACAATAGTATCTGAAAGAATTGGCAAGTGAGCCAACAAATCATCTAAAAGATGATGCTCACTTGCACTAGATTTTGGCTTCACCAACAGAGTTAAAGAAGGGGAATCAGGAATTGAAGTGTTTTTCATATCCACTTCCAGAGAGTTTGTTGGTGAGTATGGTGTTTCAGAGGCTTCTATTATAAGAGATTTTGGCTGTGACTCCACATTTATTGGAGCCACATCAAACTGAATTTGAGAAAGTGCAGGGACTATATCTTTAGCACCAGTTTGCACTGTGTGTGTGCCCTGTGCATCCCCAGTGGTTTTGGATTTCTTCTTTCTTGTGTAAGTTTGGGGTGAGCTTGTGTCCCTAACCCTTTTGGCATGTGCTCTTGGATGAGAGCTATGTTCAATAGCCACATCCTTTTGGGAGGATGCAGCTAGAAGTGAGCTTTTGTCCTTTTTAATCACTGCAGTTTGTTGGGAAACTGCAGTGTGGCTAGGCTGGGATTCACTCAACTCTCCAACCTTATCCTTGGGGTTTCTTTGATGTTCACACCTTCCCTCACCTAACTGACCCTCCTTCACACTCCCCTCTTTGGCTTTGGTGGATTTTTCAACTGGTACCTTTTGAGAGATACCAGAGGGGGTTTTCTTTGACTTAGAATTAGAAATTACAGTTGTTTTGGCAGCTTTGGTAGGCAACTATTTGGTCATTGTCATAGTTGCCATAGCTACCCCTGAACTCAAAGAAATTGAGGAGATTGGAATAGTTGAGGGTATGGATGAACTTACCTCACTTACCTGAGGTGTCTGCATTACAGGAAAGTAGAACATTGGCACATTCCTATGATGGTTGGCTCTGTTCAAATCTGCAATAATTCTTCTCTCTTGAACCCAACAAGCCAATTTGTTGTTTGGGTTCTCAAGTACAATCTCTTGATAAAGATGGTTAGCCAATAGCATGAAAAATCTAGCATAATATACATTCTTTCCCCTTTTGGCTAACTCACCTAGTTTAAAACCTAACTCATACAAGACAAGGCCACTGAAATTGTAAAATTTATCTGTAACCATCATGTATAGCATGTTAAGCATGGAAATGTTCACAGAATCAAAATTATTGATTTTTCCAGAGAAAACTTTAGTCACAACATCACACATAAAACTCCATTCCTTCCTAAGACCTAATCTTCTAATATCACTTAGCTTAGTAGTAGGAAGTGCATAATGCATGGAATTAAGCATATTGATAATATCAGTGTCATTGTGTGGTAAAGTTACATTATCATCAGGAATTTTGAAACATGCTTTTATTACATCACTATTGATACAGAACTCATTACCTTTGATAGTTAGAGTGATGGTTTTGTCAGTAGAGTTGTAGATTGCAGTGGTCCACATCTCTTCAACAACTTCGCAGAAAATTGTGGGTGATTCAAGCATGGCATAACTTAGCTTGCAGTTCTTCATAAAGTCCATCATCTTGTGATAGTCTTCTGATTGCTGAATACCCTTATTGACCAAAGCAGTGAAGTTGTTCTTCTCAGAAATGATCCCAGTCTGAGATATAATATTTACTACAGGTGCCATTGTTAGCGACTGAAAGCTTGAAGAGAAAGAGAATATTTGCTTGAGAGAGAATGAAATAAAAGTAGTTGAATTTGAGAATGATAAAAGAAAATAATTGAAATGAAATAAGCTTTTATACTGTCTCAAAAACAACGGATAAAAATAATAAAGAAGATTAAATTAACCAATAGAAATTGCCTAAAATAGCCGTTTTAAAAATAAACTGTAAAAATTCCACCCATTATCCGTCGTGTAATGCTTACAAACTGTAAGTATACTCGATGGATAATATTCAGGGAATTAACGGTTAAGATTAGACAAT